>NW_023418354.1:0-3297 GCF_002922805.2 Oryzias melastigma
TGATCTTGTGTTGCATGCAGGTGGCCCAGGGCTGTGAGTTTTGGGATGTATGCTGGTGCAGCTGCATCATGAGCTTGACGTAAGGGGGACGGCAGCCCAGGAGGGGCTGGGTTGGCTCCTCCCCTCCGGTGCCGTGGAGTTGTTTTCTTATCTGGGCCCAGATGATGGCCGTGATGGCGGGCCCCCCTCCTCTGCTCCTTCGCGGCTGCTCTCCTCTGAGCCTGCTGCAGCCACATGCTCGCAGGCTTCAGCCCCGGATCTCCTATCTTCTCCCTTCTCTTTTCCACGCGCAGAAAAAAGAAAATTCTACCACACTCTCTCAATCAGTCATCCAACTTTATTACATTCACACGGTCCGGACCCACTCACTCTCAATGTTTAATTTGTATTTTATTTAAGGTGAAAATTAAAACAACGTTTTTACGCAAGCTTTTACAGTATTTATATAATTTTTAATTCATTAAACCAAAATTATTTATTAGACCAAACTATTATTTAGGTTATATTCACTATTGCATATGCTCTGTTCTNTTATTTAAGGTGAAAATTAAAACAAAACCGTTTTTACGCAGCTTTGACAGTATTTATATAATTTTTAATTCATTAAACCGAAATTATTTATTAGAGCAAACAATTATTTAGGTTTTATTCCCTATTGCATATGCTCTGTTCTATCGGACCGATATAGGTTAATTCCCGTTTTAACCTAATGGGCTCTTTTAGCCCGGTATACCTTTTCCCTTTTTACCCTAAAATTTCACAGCGCGTACTTATCCTTCCGTGTACGGCAACGTTTGCATCAGAAACGTGTGTAAGTATATTCAATGATATCCATTACATGGTTTCCTCTGCACGTATAATTACTTTTACTTCACAACTCAGCGCTTGTACTTTTGCCCGTGTACATTAACGGTCGTTTCAGATTTGTGTAAGCACAATTAGTTACTGGTCATTACACAACGTCCTACTGCGAATCTTCCCATACAATTCATAAAATTATTAAACTTGAACTGACCTGGCTCGCGCCCTCGAAAGACGTCACCGTCCAGAGGGCGACGATTGGAGGGTCCTATGGCCGGCCTCGGTCAATCCTGCGAAGTCCGAGGTCTTTGTTTCACGGCCCCCCCCTAAGGGACCGCACTGCTAGCAGATTTCGGCCTCCTTCCCCCGTCGTCCTCCTGGAACGGATGTCGTCTTCCGGGTTTCGGCACCAAGTTGTCAGGAATAAAAATGTAAGACTCTCTTCAAGATGAATAAAAACACGAACCAGTCCAGTTCAGCTTCAAAACACTCTTTTGCAAAAGGGAGGCGGTGGAGAAGAGAGAACAGGTTAACAGCCTGTCTTCGTCCAACTGCCCACCGCCCCACAATGTACAATAGGCTTTTATTAACTTTGCATAGAAAACAGGAACAACACCATATTTGGAGATGGAAAGTTACTGAGCAGAGGAAAAAAGGCCTTGATTTTGAGCACAAGTTCTGACCGTCAGTGTTTATCTCAGGAGTTGTCCTTCAGCGGAGACATGCAGGATGAGGGAATAAGGAGCTGAAGCTTAAAAAGCGGTTAGAACTAGTTTGAGCAGACTTTTGCACATTATTGTGGCTAGACTCACTGCACCCCCACAAAAATATTTTCTAACAAGGAACCAGAAACTATACAGATTAAGGAGAGTTATACCTTGATGGAGAGTCCTTCTTTTGCGGAAAATGATCACTGTGAAGCAGATCTAAACAATCAGAAGAGCTTTAATGTAACTGAGAATCAGGATGAAGAAGGAAACCAACATGAAGAATCAACATCAACTCCAGATGAAGAGACAGACACACAGAACAGAGATCAGAGGAAGAAAAGAGACAGAAGTCATGACCAAAGTGTGGACAGCTCTCACATGTCAGAAGATCAGTCCGACTCTGATGTTAGAAAAAAATCCAAGAAAGCCACTTAGGTAAATAAATAATAAATTTTAACTAATAATGATATCAGCTATTCATGAACACTCAAATGTTATGCTAAAACAAAGTCATAATTTATTTTTAAGAATTTTAAATGAGGACAGGAATCACATTTGGTCAAAAATGTTCAATAGCTCTAAAGATATTAAAGCTAAAGTCATTAAACTTTATCACATGACTAATTATCACTTACATAACAAAAAAATATATTTTTTTTCCTAGTTTATATTTGCTCTATTTTCACTTGGCTATTAAAGCTCCTTCACAGAAGTGTTTTATTTAAGTTTTTAATGATAAAAGAAGGTTATTGAAATGTAAATAAGGGACAACACTAATCTGTTTCTTCAATGTATTCATGTTTTAAATGTCTTATAAAAGTATCAGATCTGGACTCGGTATCGGCAGATACACAAAATCAAATGACTCGGAATCGAATCGTGCCCAAAAAACCTGATCGGGACATCCTTACTGTCCAGTGACCATCAGGAAGAGACTTCAGCAACAAGGCGGTTGATCTTCCTTTTTTAGTGAGACTCTACAAGTTGTTCCTTTGGGTCTGACCAAATGACTTGCATCAAACAAAAAATCAGGTCTGCTCCGTCTTGCAGCCACAGAAGTTGTCCTTTCTTTGATGTGAGTTGATCAGTGAGAGGTGAAGCCAGCTCTGCTGCTCTTGATGGATCAGTTGTATAGCCTGTAAATGTTTAAAAAGTTCCACCTTTTTTCTCCTTTTAGCTGCAACAATGCCGTCTTCCTCCTCCACAGCTGGCTCTAATGGTGGACACTCAAGGAGCGGCTTAAGGACGAGATGGACTTTAGCTGGGACCTTGATTGTGTATCCTGTCTTCAAGAACCAATCTTGAACTATTCTTGATGTTGTCTTCTCTGTGATCTGGTCCATCTGCTTCAGTGTCTTCCAAAGTAGACAGCAGGTCTGTTTTTACTGTGTTTGTCTCTTCACTGATCCAGTCATGAATGAAGTGTTTAACTGTTTCATACGACTTCTTTGTGGTCAGAAGACTTCCTGCACTGAAACCAGTAAACTGATCCTTAACATGTAGGTACCATACTCCTGGCTCATGCAGATCTACAGTCTCATTCTAAGTTGATGCCAGTGGGAATCCAACAACAGCTTTTGGTTTGACTTTAGGAGATTTTTGACACCCTTCACATTGACTCACAATTGTTTGGAACAGGCTGATGCATTCAGGGACTTTGTTTCCAGAACTATTGAAGTCTTTGTAATAGGGCTGCCACGATTATTCAACTAATCGACGACTATTCGACTATTAAAATAGTCGACAAATAATTTGGTCGTCGAAGCGTCGTTTTTTTTTTTTCCTC
>NW_023418354.1:4175-6891 GCF_002922805.2 Oryzias melastigma
TGTTTTACATCCAGTCGCCGCACGAACCGATTAGTCGACTAATCGGAAAAAATAATTGGAGATTAGTCGACTATTGAAATAATCGTTTGTGGCAGCCCTACTTTGTAATGATCCAACAGAGGCATGTCCAAACTCTTCATGAATTTTCTCTAAAACCTCCATCTTGTTTTTATGCATCTATGAATAACGTTCAGAGTCAGCTATAGTCTATCATGGACATGTTCACATATTTGTAATGTGATCAAAGTTAGAGTACGCTCGTGGATCGGAGCTTTTCTTTTAGGAACATATCAAGTTTAGTGAACAAAGCATTCATTCCCTTGTCAGCATTTAGTTCATCTACTAGAATTTCCATCTCGTCTCGGCGTTCTGCCTGATGGCACCAAAGTCACTGCAAAAACTTGCTTCTTCTCTAAATTAGAAACTGATTTCATTTTTCCAGCTTTCCTTCTTCAAATGCCAGAAGTCCTTTGTTGCTAATCATCCTCTGCTACCAATGTTGGTAAAAATGATCCTCAGGATTAACGTTCAACTACTTTGTTTTTTTTCCGACAAACACAAAGAAAAGCACAGCGCCGTTACTTCTTCGGGACCCAGCAGCCAGTGAACCTGAAGAGAAGCAGCCGTGTCTGCGACTTTCAGCTGATCTGTTGACTCCCAGAATTCCTCACGTTGGAATCAGTTCATCAACACAGAATCGTTTTGTTCTCAAAACTAAAGTAAATAGAGGCAGGAAGATGATTTAACAATGAAAGTTCCAAGCAATTGCTTGTAACTTCTGAATGTGACAGCCTTGGGACAATTTATTTATTTATTTTTTTAGTGCTTTAGCGCACTTCATTGTGCTTTGCTGGAATGAGTTCTTCCGGAGGAATGGCCAGAACATTGGCTTGTGATGATTTTTTTGGGGGTGGGGGGATGTTGTGAGATGGTTATCCTACAGAGCTTGCTGCTGTTTGGTTTAGCGGCTGTCTTGGTTCGGGAAGGTGGAAAGGAGGGATTTGTCACTATCAATAACTGCCCCAACCAGAAACCAACATAGACTGTGAGCTGACATAACCTGAGTGATGTCCCACAAGAAACCACCTTAAGACTGCATTCCTGAATTACCAAGATGGATGGCACACACCTCTTTGGGCGCTTCTAGTTTTAATTTAGTTTTGGTTTTTGTTTTTCGGTGCTGCACATATGCTTTGGATCTGCTAATCCGTTTGCAAAAAAAAACAAGAAGTGGGGAACTCTCTCACCTTATATTAAACTGTGCCTTACCTTTGCAAAACACGCTGTTAGACAAAATACAATGACCTGTTCGGGAACTGCAGCTGTTTGAGAATTTGCCTGACAAATAAACCAAAGACGGGTCTAAATGTGTGAACATAGCCTTGTCTCACGGACTCACACAGATAACTCCCGCCCTAACAGTGTGTCTCTGATTCTTTGCCTTGTTTTCTCTTTCTATCCTTTTGCAGAAAAATAAATCAACACGGATTAAGACAGTCTGAATGAATGGGAAATTCCACCACAGATGTTTTTCATGTTTCCTTTGATCTTTCTCATGTTTCCTTTGATGTTTTTCATGTTTCCTTTGATCTTTCTTAAGTTTCTTTTAATCTTTCCCTTTGCTTTTTTACATGTTTCCTTTCAGATAGATCTGCAAAATGGCATTCCCATAGTCCTGAGTCAGCATTCCGAAATTTTTGAGACAGAATTCCAAGATTCCCGAGTTGGCATTCTGAAATTCCTGAGTCAGCATTCCCAGATTCCCGAGTCAGAATAAGAGACTCATGTTTGCTTTGATCTTTCTCAAGATTTTTTTTTTACTTTCCCTGTGATAATTTTCACGTTTTCTTTGATCTTTCTCATGTTTCCTTTATCTTTTCATGTTTCCTCTGATATTTCTTAAGTATCCTTTGATGATTTTCATGTATTTAGTATTTCCCTTTGAGTGATTTTCATGTTTCCTTTCAGCATTCTGAGATTCCCGAGTTGTAATTCTAAAATTTTTGAGTCAAAATTCTAAGATTTCCGAGTCGGCATGCCAAGATTCCCAAGTCGGAATTCCCAGATTCTTGAGAAGCCATTCTGAGATTCCCTAGTTGGAATTCTTAGATCTGCAAATTGGTATTCCCAGATTCCCAAGTTGGCATTCGAGCATCCCGAGACGGCATCCTGAGATTCCCGAGTCGGAACTTGTAGATTAATGTTTTCTTTGATCTTTATAAATTTTAATTGTTCTTTCCCTTTTATGTTTTTCATGTTTCCCTTTGATCTTTCTTAAGTTTCTTTTGATGTTTTTCGTGTTTCCTTTGATCCTTCTTAAGTTTCTTTTGATCTTTTTCGTGTTTCCTTTGATCCTTCTTAGGTTTCTTTTGATCTTTCCCTTTGATGTTTTTCATGCATCCTCTGATCTTTCGTAAGTTTCTTTTCATCTTTCTCATGTTTCCTTTGACATTTTTTTGTTTCCTCTGATCCGTTATAAGTTTCTTTTGATCTTTCTTATGTTTCCTTTGATGTTTTTATGTTTGCTTTGGTCTTTCATAAGTTTCTTTTGATCTTGCTCATGTTTACTTTGGGTGCTGTCAGTTCACGTCTCCGCCCCCTGCACCTGCTCAGAGCTCTATTAAACAGTGTAAATGAGTCCTACAACAAACTGAACTGGTCAGCTAACATCGACACCATTTACAAAAAAGGACAGAGCAGGATGTACTTTTTAAGG
>NW_023418355.1:0-2080 GCF_002922805.2 Oryzias melastigma
CAGCTTAAAAGTGAGGTTAGTAAAGCTGCAAAAACATTAAAAACTTAACAAAATTCACTGCACATGTTATAATGAGATATGGTATAACAAAAAAAAGAGTCTTCAACATAGATGTCTTCAGTGCTGTCATGGTAAAATAAATATTATGTGACTAGACACAGTTACAGACAATAAAAGTGAGAACAATTGAAATGTAATTTTCCTTTTTACTTTTTCTAACTGCCAAAAATGTATTGACCAAACATGAAAAAACTGTAACTCAGCACAGATTTTGGTCATCATTTAATTTTAAGTCAGAAAAAAATGCAACACACCATTTTTATATAAAAAAATATGAAGAGGTTTGTTGTGAGACCAACATTTTTGCTTTGGAAAGTATTATTTGTAATTTCCTCTTCAACTTCTGCTTCTTCCAGTAGGAATTTTCTGGGGCCTCTCAGCTACCAGTAAGTTCATGTCAACCATCATCAAATATATCTGCCAAAGCTGGAATTTATTTGACAATTTTCCCTGGATACCCGTTAACAGATCACATAGTAAAATATCAAAGTAGTATAAATTGTTATATTTTGAGAAAGAAATGAAAATCACTACTCATCTATATCTGCCCCAGATGTGAAAAAGATTTTATGGACGCATCAGTTTCATGGATAGAAACATTTTGGATTCTAAATGATTTTCATACTAAGCCCTTTTATTAAAGCAACATTTTACAGTCAGGCTGAATCATCTAAACAGAAAGTTACTGGATGAGCTGGTTTCTCTCCATGTGGATTTTGTCAGAAAAAAAAGCAACACGTTGAAATTAGAAACTATCATCAAAGTCTCTCTTTTTTTATCTGGTTTTACAAGATTTCTCTTTTCAATGCAGATCCACGTGTATACCTTAAAAATAAATGTGAACAGTAAACTCAATATTATGTAAGAATTGAGTCTCTAAAAGGAAGATTTTGTATCATCCTGTGTCTATAATAGAGAATTTTTCTTTATGATATTTTTTAAAACTTTTTTAAGGTTGTGTTTCTGTCATATTAGAGGAAGATATCTAGTAAAATTGTTATAGCTTATCACATACAGTAAATACCCAGTTTATTACCCTATTCTAATGTCTTGTAGTAACAAAACATTATGATTTTCTTCTACTATAGTAAGTCAAATTCCTTCAGTGTGGATAAAAATTAGACACAAACTGTGATTGTATTAATTTTTTATGCTAAAGGAATGAGCAGCGATTTTATTTTCTTTCTTTTTTAATGATTAGTTGCTAACTTTTCAGCATGATTTGTTTTTGCACTTCCTCAGGTTGTCCAGCAGGTGTCAGTGTTGAATTTCAAATGTCATTTAGTAAATTGTTTTTCCCAGCATGCTTTGCGGGATAGCGGCTCGAGATTGAGATTACGGCGGATTTTGTCATTGAAAGGTGGGTAAACCGGTTTATATTTTTTANAAGTCAAATTCCTTTAGTGTGGATAAAAATTAGACACAAACTGTGATTTTTTTTTTTATACTAAAAAAATTATTTTTGACATTGTATTATGCTTTTATGCTAAAGGAATGAGCAGCAGAATTTTATTTTCTTTCTTTTTTAATGATTAGTTGCTAACTTTTCAGCGTGATTTGTTTTTGCACTTCCTCAAGTTGTCCAGCAGGTGTCAGTGTTGAATTTCAAATGATTTAAGGAAATTGTTTTTCCCAGCATGCTTTGCGGGATAGCGGCTCGAGATTGAGATTACGGTGGATTTTGTCATTGAAAGGTGGGTAAACCGGTTTATATTTTTTAAACGTTTGTGGTATAATTGACAGGTAGTTGGTTAAAATTGGAATGAAAATGTAGGAGTTTCCTTTTAGATACTTTTTCGTGACTAAATGTTGCAAATATGTAATGAATTGTCTGCTGTGGTCACAGTCAGAGGCTTTAGTGAACGCTGACCGGATTTAACATCTATTTACTATTTTTATTTCTCACGGTTAACGTTCTTTTAAAGCCCCCAAAATAAAATATTTGTTTATAGTAACCATTTGTTTTGATATTTGTATTGTTTTTAACAAATTAAATAATAGATTAACGTTTAAATGAAAA
>NW_023418355.1:5677-6848 GCF_002922805.2 Oryzias melastigma
CCCTGCGAGTGGTACCACCGAGTCTACAAGAGCCTCTGCCCCATCTCCTGGGTCTGTTCCTGCACACGCTCGTCCAACAGCACGCCTCACTAAGCAGCGGCTGCACAGACACAACTTCTTTTACTCACTTTGGCATTAAAAAAACAGTAGAATCAGAAGAAAAAAATGTGATTGAATATGTTTTTTTCATTTGACCAAACCCCTCCAAAATAATGAAAATAACACACATTCTAATGAATTATAACTTTATTGTTTTAACAATTTAATTACAATCGTTTTTTTTAACGTTTTTTTTCTATTCTTTAAAATGATTTCTGATCTTTTTTCTTTGAATTGTTTAAAGATAACAGGACATAGTCAAACTTTTTATTAAATTGTCTCTTTAAATTGATGAGTTAACGTCAAAAGACAACATGTTTTATTCCTTTATTCCATGCATAAACAGCTGCTTTTATAAGATAACTTGATTTTTGCTACAATAGTGTAAACAGAGAACAAGCTGATTTTCCTTTTGTCGTCATGTTTTGTCACACAGGTTCAGAAATGGGATGATCAGCTGGAGGCCGGAACTTTTCCCGGGAAGATCTGAGCCGTTCGAGCGTTTCCCGTCTCCTGTCATCCTCTCAATGTGAAAAACTGTCAGAAGAAGCAGCTTAAATAAATGAACTGTACTGTGAACCCTGTTGCTGTCTATGTGTTCTTTCTGTTGCTGACTGGACACTAAACTACCCAGAAAACAGAATTCATCTGAGTTTTGTTCAAACGAATGTGTCCAAATGCTAAAGAAGCAAAGTGGAGGGTTTTTTTCAATACACTTTAATGTTACAAAAAAAATATTTGCTAGTTAAACTTCAGTTTTTGTGGACACAGCGTGGTAAAATCAGGCAAAACAAAGATTTTCCCGTAATTTTTTACCCTTTTACTGTGAGGCAAGAAAGTATTTAGTCAGCCACCAATTATGCACGTTCTCCCATTTAAAAAGATAAAATATGCCTTAATTTTCATCATAGGTGTATCTCAACTATGAGACAAAATAAGAAAAAAAATCCATAAAATCACATTGTCTGATTTTTAAAGATTTTATTTGTAAATTATGGTAAAGAAAAAAATAAGTATTTGGTTGCCTACAAACAAGCAAGATTTCTGTCTGTCACAGACCTGTAGCTTCTGT
>NW_023418356.1:0-1405 GCF_002922805.2 Oryzias melastigma
ATATATTCCAGTCTAAAACATCTTTGTTTTCAGGTTTTGACTATCATATTGAAAATGAATTATTTGAAGCAATGATGCCTGAATAATTTAGTTCTAGGTTGGTGAGGGGCTGCTTCCACTGATGTTGTCAAGCTAGAACCTATAACAATGAATGGTGACATGTTTTTTAGTGCACGTGCACAAGCACTTGTAGAAAACATAAAAAATAAAAATAAAAATAACACGAGCTTCCATAAAATGTCAAATTAACTATGGATGTTTGAGTTCTATGTTTTCTTTGAGTCCCAGATGCCTCCAGTTGTTCAATTACTCAGCCTACATCAGAATCCTGTGATGAGTTTGCAACATGTTCATCTATGTCTCATTTTTTTTTATAAGTTGTTAAAAAAGGGAAAAAACAGAACTGCAGCAATTATAAATATGAGACTGAAAACACACTTCAAAAATGTTGTCCTCTTTTTAATTTTCTTCTTGTAATATAAAAGTCTGCTTGGAGTATCTCTTATTGAAAAAGCATTAATGCTATTTTTGTTAACAATTAAGACAATTCTAATCTTGTCATAGAAATGTCTACAACTTTTTCCTCACGCACAAAAATGTTCTCACACTGGACACACTGGACTTATTAAAGGTGAAGTATTGTTTGATGATTCTAAGGATGTATTCAGACTGGAAAAATGATTTGTTATGGACCAAGTCTGATTAATTTGGTCCAGATCGAGTCCTAAACCTTGCGTTTGGGTTGTATTCAGACTGGGAGATTTCTTTCCAGACCAAAACTTGTAAACAAACCCACAGGACTAAAGACCTCTTCAGTCGTTGACCCGCAGTTACTGGGGTGAGTTGAAACAAAACGACACTTACTCAAACGTTTTATTCTGCTTATCTATTTTGAACGTCTGTATGAAGGCCAGGTTCGACATTTTTTTTTACTGCTGCTTTGATATGGTGGAAGCATGGGCTACGCGGTAAGCTAATAGTTGTTTTTGACATACTTTTTTGGGAAAACTGTGAGAAGCAAAGTGCGTCATGGCAACAGTTGTTTTAATGAGCCTGCATCCATCCGACCAAATTTAATGAGTTGCTGTTGCATCACTGTTCCATGTTTGTCCGCTAATAACCAGCTGCAGTGCTCGTTTTGGTTCCGTTATTTCGCTTTCGGACCGCTTTGAATTCAGACTGAGGAAACTCAGAGAGAGCCAAAGTTCAGTCTGATTGGAAACTAACCGAGACCACCTTGAAAGATGGGTCAGAGAGCGGTTCCAGGTCCAGGATCAGAGTTCACTTGGACGTATTTTGATTCAAACTTTGTTCCGGATTTTAAGGGGAAACAAACTCTGGTAAGGGCACCAAATGTGTTGAGTCTGAAAACACCCTAAGTGTTTCACATCACAATATCAAATCA
>NW_023418356.1:4963-6842 GCF_002922805.2 Oryzias melastigma
CACTTGAAAAATGATTATTCTCTGATAGGTTAATGTTGATGCGAGAAACAGTCTGCTGTGGGTCAACATTTTTGACTATACAGAACAATTCTGTTATTTACAGTCAACACAACAAACATCATCAATGTGTCCACAGTTGTATGCCCAGCACACAAACTGTTAGTCAGGCTGGTGACAGCCGCCACACACTGGAGTTACTTCTGAACCAAAGGGTTCCCGAGCCTGAACTTTTGAATGTAGCCACATTAAAAAAAAACAACATTTGTGAAAACTATTCAATATGAGCTGCACTCCATGAAAATATAAAATCTCAGTAATATATTCTTCATGTGTAATCAGGGAAACAAAAAAGCAGATCCGTCCTCACTAAACCTACTTCCTATCTAGTAATGAAGAACAGATGGTTGCCATTTATCAAAATTTCTCTTATTTTCTGGTGAAAACCTTAGCCTTCCCTCTCACAAAAAAGGTGATACCCCTTGAAATTTGGATATTCAGTCATTGTGATTCCATGCAATAGCTAACATTCACCTCTGCCCTGTCTCAGCCCTTGTGAGTACTGAGCACGCCTGGGTGAGTGTGTGGTTGGTGCAAAAAGTTTTGTGCTTACATTCCTGCTGAATATGTGCATGCATGTTTTCATTAGCATAGCATCATCTATAAAAAAGAACTCTTTCATAGCTTTCGTGAAGTATGCCCAAAGCTCACCTCTGCCACTTCCTGATCTGCCACCTGTAAATACTCTCATAAAGTTACTCGCACTCATCCTATTGGAGCCAGTTAGGTTGATATTTCAGACAAATTGTCCAGTACAAGCACCACATTTTGCCGTGGATGTACCCTAGAGTACCCTCTGTCAGAAAAGTACGTTAGCCATGAGAAAAATGCAAATTGGCCATTTATAAAGATGATGGTTATAGAAATATTGTTAGAAAATGTTCAATATCATTTTGCCCCAGTCTCAACAATATGGCCTGTTCATGCACAAAATTCAGTCTTTAAACTTGAGGGCTACAGAATAATATATTGCATGTTAACATTTTTAAAATTTTGGATTTTGTTGCGGCTACTGTGCTTTTCTGAAAGAGGGGATCCTAAGGTACATCTATGCCAAATGTGGTGCTTATACCACAAAATGCATATTTATTCCCAGAGTCCCAGGTTATTTACCATTTCAGTAGCCAAAATATTGAACTCATTCCTTTCCAAGGTGCATTAAATCAGTTCCAGGCTCTAAATTCTTGTCCAAGTTTTGGAGAAAAAGCTCAGCCAAAAAGCACTAAGAACACATTTTATTCCTAGAGCTTGTAAATGCACCTTGATATTTATGGGTTTTACTAGCAGAACACATTTGTGCTAAAAAAAAAATGGTTTCATCTTTGCCAACCAAAATTGAAATTACCTTGAAGTTCTGTCCACTAGTGATACCAACAGCAAAGGTGAAACAGTTACAGTATCAGTGCAAACCTTCTCTTATTTCCCATCATCCCTTTGTTTACATGCTCTCCCACTAGCTTACAGCTCTTCATAACCCCAAGCTAATAATAGCGATGCAACAAAATTGGGGAGCAATATTGGAGCTATCCAGCCGTACAGTTGTGGGCCAGATGACAGTTCGGACGAGTAAAACAAAGATGTACATGGATCTATTTGTCTACAAGTGGATGCATCAGAATGGAGCAGAGCAGTGAGCTAGTAGGTTGCCGTACTAGCCTCTACCCCAGTTCTATTAAGCTTTTTAACAGTATTTTTGCATTCGCTCCTCATTCACAACAATTTCAATACATGAATACTGAGAAATGCAATTTTAAGTTTCATTTTCTTGGTGTATGTTCTCAATCATGAGGAAAAATGCTACAAGAACATGTTAAAAAACACT
>NW_023418357.1:0-6997 GCF_002922805.2 Oryzias melastigma
GTGACAACAGTGCAGCAGTGTGCATTTTGTAGAGAAAAGAAAACTTTGCAGAAAAAGGAGCCATTAATGCCCAGCGAGCTCCCAGCAAGGCCGTGGCAAAAGGTTGCCATAGATTTGTTTGAGTTTAGGAGAAAAAACTACTTGGCAGTATCAGACTATTACTCTAGATACCTTGAAATTTTACATCTGCCCACAACCACAAGCAGTCAGGTTGTAGCCAAGTTGAAAGCCACCTTTGCTCGTTTTGGCATCCCGGAGGTGCTAATGAGTGATAATGGGCCCCAGCTAGTTTCTGCAGAGATGAGGGAGTTCAGCAGGGAATATGACTTTGTTCATGTCACTTCAAGCCCTCACTACCCACAGAGTAACGGTCAAGCCGAACGGGCAGTGCAGACGGCCAAAGGCATTTTGAGACAGGATGACCCACTTCTTGCCTTAATGTCGTACAGAGCAACACCCTCTTCCTCTACAGTCGTCAGCCCAGCGGAATTGCCGATGGGCAGAAAACTGAGAACAACGTTACCCACCCTGCAGGACAACCTGAAACCAGGATGGCCTGCTGAGGAGGAGATCCAACAGGCTGATGCAACAGCCAAGCAGAGGCAAGCTCACTATTACAATAGCAGAAATGGGGTGAGACCGTTACCTCCATTGAAGCCAGGAGACCAGGTGCTCACTAAACTGGATGGACAAAAAGGATGGACAACATCTGCTGTGGTTCGCAACTCAAGCTCTACTCCAAGGTCCTACGTGGTAGAGACAGAAAAGGGGGAGCAATACAGGAGGAACAGACGGCATCTACAGTCCATCCCACCACCGTCACCTTCCAAACCAGTCAGTGAGAACACCGACCAACCCACTTCCGCAATCAGGTTTCCTGAGGAGACACGGGATGTGAAAATGCAACAAACTCTCACACCATCCCCAGGGACAGGTATTGTCACTCGCTCAGGCAGAGTGAGCAAAGCCCCAGTCAGACTAGATTGGTGACCAGAGATTGATTCAGTATTGGCAAGCTTTAATGAATACTTCACCTTTGATTAGTAATATGTACAAAAAAAAATCTGTTTCAATTTTACGTCATTTTGCCGGACATGTTATAGCAAATTTCAGGTGAAAATATTAAGTTCAATATGTATAGGGCAATGGTAATGATTAAAGAAACTGTTAACACAAAGATGTTTTGTTTCACTAAGATTTTAGTTTGTTTAAAACATTGTTATGTTGTTGTTACTTGAGGGGGAAATGTAATGACAAGAAGTGACCAAAAGGTGTCGCTGTCGGGACGCTCCACAGAGGACTGAGAAAGGACACGAAGGAGAGTTACGTTGTGTGACGTTGCATGCCTGTAAAACGAAGCTCCGATAATAAAGCAGTTCGTGGATTAAAGCAAGGAGAGTCTTGGATTATTTTGATGTCCAGAGGATATTCACGGACATTACAAGGGTGGTGGCGATATAGTTTTCAAAGTTGATGTCCATGTTTTTTTGAGCCAGGAAGTCTTTAAAGATATTTACTACCCATTTCGTGGGTTTTTTGGTGTTTACCTCATCCTTGTCACCCTAGAGCATCTCTCTTCTCAAAGACTGTATTGACCACTCTGGATGTGTGCTGCCACCGTGTTGGTGCCACGCGAGGGAGACGTCGCTGGCAGATTTCATTCAGTAGTTGCATGCGTCGAGGCGATCTTGAAAAAAATGCAACAAGGCCTTTGAGGTGGGTGAAAAAGATCTTGCATTCTTTAATCTTTGAGGCCCCCTGAGTCAATACTAAATTGAGCCGATGTGCATAGCAGTGTATGAATAAAGCCAAAGGTGCTCTCTCTTTAACTTTAACCTGCACCCCATTTAATCCAGAAGACATGACCGCTTCGCCGTCAAAACACTGTGCCACAACTTTACCCAGACATTCGTTTTCCACAGAGAGCCGGATAATAAGACATGCAATGCCATCGGCTCGCTTCCCACTGGTAACATCTTCAAATCTGACAAACCGCTACTTGACACCTGTGTCCGTTACATAACGCAGAACCAGTGCGAGCTGCGCTGCGTTACTCACGTCTGTCGTCTCATCCACCATAACAGACACAAACAGAGCTTTATTAGCTTCCCTTCTGATCTCCTCCATCACTTCAGCAACAGCACTGATCAGGTCGTTCTGTGTTTTGCCCGACGTCCCACTAAACACTTTATTAGTAGACAGGTGGTAATGTAAATCTGTGTCGCTCTTAGCGATGAGAGAAAGAAGCTCCAATTTAATTTCCTCTGTTTGTGGATCCAGCGCTTTCATCGTGCCCCCGAGATGAAAGCTCCTGCTGGCCCAAAAAAAATGACACAGTCTATCAGGTTTTTCAAGATTTCCCTCTTTTTCTTCACCTTTTCATTATGGAGCTCTGTTTCCCTGCGCACTTGCTCAGCTGTAGATCCACTCTGGTTTCCCCAAAGGTTTTGGAGAGAACCGTTGCTTGTAAATGTCCGGCGGTGCTTTGATGCTTCATTGCTGCCTTGGTAAGGCAAGACAAATTCACAAACCCAGTGTGGCTCCAAACACCATGCCGATCAGAGGCAAATAACAAGCACTCCCAGCAATACAATTTACAGCGTTCCTCGGAGCCTGTGAGCCAAGAGTACCGCTCGTAGTTAGTGGACTGAAAGTGGCGGACAAATCCTTTTCCCGGTTGTGACAAGCTTGATAGCTTCGGAGTTGCCCGACCTTGCTTAACAATGTCCAGCTTTTCTTGAAAAGTCCGTCTTGAAAATGGTTTTGACAGTAAGTCTGCAACCAAATCCATTTCTTCTCCTCCTTCAGCCATTGTGAGTTGACGAAACAGCTATTAAATTCGATATATTTGCTTGTGCAGCTTGCTACAGATGCAGTTTGCTAGCTCTGCCTAGTACACTCTCTGACTATCCAATCAAAGCTCGTGAAAATGCTGACGTTTCCGTTCGCCTGCTGGAGTCTCTTGGTGTCGTCTACTCCAAATCTGATTGGTTGAAGCAACAGTTTGGTCGACAATTATTTTATGCTACAGGGCCCGCAGAACTGATTGTGAAGGCCTCCAGGCAGATTTCTTTGACCCTAGCAACAAATGGTGCTGCAATGTGATTGGTTAATGCTTAAATAGGAAAATACACGTCTGGAAGCAGCGCAACCAGGGAGACAGCAATGAAAGGACGAAGACAGAGCATTTGGAATGATTGAATACGTATTTGTGGACAAAATATAATTAATATCAGTCTGTGATTCAGATATTTTTAAGGCCAGCAGAGAAGGCCTTGCAGGCCCTGACGGCCCACCACTGTTGTCACGGCAGATTGGTAAAGTTGGGGTGAAATAAAAAGTTGCAGTCGCGCAAAATCCTGGAGGGTTTGATCTATGGGGTCAAGTCAGGATCAGGATAAAGTGAACAAAAAAGTAGATTGAAAACCTGAAAAAATAGATACCTTAACTAAAAAAATGAATTAAAATGTTGAAAAATAAGAGATTTTAAAATGAAAAATTAAAATTTGAAAAAAAAAATTAGTGAAAACTTGAAGATAAATAAATTACTGATTGAAAACAAATTATTCTTTAGTAACAGCTGCTGTATTAACTTTTTTTTTTTTTAACCTTCACTTCCAGGCCTCACTTTCAGTTTCAATTCTCTTTTTGAGTTTTCACTGCTGAGCCTGATCTTACATGGGGGCGGGGCTTTGAGCTCATTGGCTACCTGAAAATGCATCCCATGATTCCCCAAGAGGTAATGGGGATGTGACGTTTTTTCTGCAGCAGATCGTTGTTCGTTTATATCTCCACCTGCGTCACCCCACAACAATCAAACTCATAGAGGGCAGTATCACTGCTGTGCAGTTTTACCTCACTAGTATCGCGGTGTAGCTTTCACGTCACTGTTTGGTGGATTTTTTTTAGCGCGACTTTGCTGTTGATCTTGTCAATCGATCTCCTCTACGCCGTTTATCTCATCCAGGCCTGGCAGCTTTACATCCATCTTCATCGTGATTAGACTTCTTTGACTTATTTTCTTTAAAAGTTAAAAAATGAGAGACGAGGGTAAAAATATCCATTTGTGTCTGAGAAAAGTGGAGAAAATGTGTAGTGAGGAGTCATCTGTCCCCCCTGAGAAACGTGTCCCGGTAGCCAATGAGCTCAAAGCCCCGCCCCCACGTGAAATAAGGACCAGCTCAACAGTGAAAACTCGAAAGAAGAATTCAAACTGAAAACTGGGGAATGGAAGGGAAGATTTGAAAAAAAAAGAAAAAAAAGAAAATTCAAAACAGCAGCTATTACTAATGGATATTTTGTTTTCAATCAGTATTTTTTTATTACAAATTCTCACTTTTTTTTCAAATTTTCTTTTTTTTTAATTTATAAAACTTTTTTTTCTAATTTTCAGTTACAATATCTATTTCATTTACTTTAAGCTGATCCTGATTTGACCCCATACTGATTGACATATTTGGCAAAATAATTAATCAAATCAGTTAAAGGTCATGGAACGACTGAGCATGTCTCTAAAAATACATTTACACAGCTATACAAGATGAACATTTGACACTTTTCATTGTGTCAAAAATCCATTTCAGCAGTGTTGTCCAATGAAAAGACATGAATAAAAATCTGCAGAAATGTAAGTGGTGTACTCACTTTATGAGATACTGTAAATATTCATGCACTGTATACATATGCGATGATGATTGAAATGAATTCTAATATATTTAAGCATTTATTTATGCTGTTTATTGCATGTTTTTGTAGCATCTGAGGAGCAAAGTCAGGCAGACATATTGACTAAACTATAATAAGGGAGGGGACAGACACAGCTGAATGGAGAGGAGAGTCAAAAAGGAATTAGAAAAGTTGTCTCTAGGACTGATTAAAGTTTGGTGAGAGAACCTCAGAGAGTACTAAACAGAACTGTCCAGTCCAGCATCACAGTGGGACAGACCCAGAAAGTCTTCTGTGGAGGATTTGACTGTCAGGAAAGGTGTTGAGATGCTACAGGAAGACCATGAGGGTCCAGGTGAACCAGACGTAGAACTTGGAAGCTGAACTCTAGAAACATTTGTTCACCAGATACTGAGATAATATCCGTTCTGCAGAAATGTCTATGCAGTTCATGTGCTGGCATTCACATTCTTGTTGACTCTGTTCTCGTCCCAAGTTTCATGTGAGAGGACCTTCTCTATTCTGAAGTCATTCAAAATAAGCTACAGAGTAGAGAAGTGACATTTGACAGTATCTTGAACAGCTTGCTAACATGATCGACTTGGTAACGATGGGAATCGACTCGTGTCGGCTGTCGTTCTTTATTTTGATCTTTTTTTCCTCTCTCCCCTGAGTTCTATATGTTCATATAAAGCCTCAAACAAGACACTCCAGCATCAAAGAATCAAAGCCACTTCATCAGCATGAAGATCCTGGTTTGATCCAGGCTTCCTGTGGTGGAGCGGTCGTCACCATCAAGAAACTGTTGGTGGTTTGATTCCAGGTGGAAGCTCCTCCTCCCTCTCTCACACTGACGTTTCTCATGTTCAGACTCATGGTTCAGCTGCAGAACTGTTAGAAGGTGCATGGACTCATCAGATCCGGACCTCCTGGTTCTGGTGGGAACAGAAGAACTGCTTTGTTCTTCAGAAAGCTTTTTCCATGGCTCAGCAGTTTGACTGAAGCAGCTGAGAGTCTGGATGCAGACAGACCTCAGCAGCTCATCCAGAACCTCATGACAGCCGTCAGGATTTGAGATCTAAGGGGACTTTTTTTAGCTCTCTGAACCAGAACCGTAAACTACAGGTCAGCTCTGTTCTCTTCTCCTGATTTGATGATGTCGGCATTTGCTTCTTTAAATATGAACTCCATTTCCTGAATCCTGTCTGTCATGTTTATGCAGTCTTTTTCAATAAAAACGCATAGACGCTGCAGATTCTATTTGTTTATATCTGCTTCATTCTATCTCTCAGTCACAAACACTCTGAATATATTTGATCTTTTCTCCTCATTCTATGAAACCTGTTATCAGACATATGAGGCTCCATCATGACTGTCTTCACTGCAAACACTTTATTCTTCACAGGAAAGATTGGAACAGAACACTGAGAACTAAAAAGACCAGAGAAACACTTCTGATCTCTGATACAAAACAGGAATCACAACAACACAAACACCAGTCGCACTCTTTATCTGACTCTTCCCTAGTACATTTCTACCAAATGTTTTTCTTTATAAAACTTTTGTTTACTAACATGACTCAACAAAACATAAAATGCAATCGTTTTAATATTAAAACAATATCTAAATATTCAAGAATCACATAAAAAGTGTTAGAATTAGAAGAGTGTAAAACAATTAGTGTTGTCATGGTAACACACAGACTTGGACAACATTATCTTAGCATAAACTACAACCACAGTGATTAACAATGTTAAACAATATAATAAAAGCAGAAAATTATACTAATAAAATACCAATATTGTATATATGAAATTTTAATTGTGATAGTGGGTGGATGGCTCAGTGGGCTGGTGTAGGGATACCACGCAGAAGAATGGGTTCAATCCCCAGGATTGATTGACCTTAAACCAGATGGGGCCTTAGACTAGACCTTGATGCTAATGCTTAAGTGAGTTCCCCTTTGCTGTTCAAAGGATAGGCCTCTGGCATTAAAAACTCAACACAATTTCAAAAATCAAACCTTATTTTCCTACAGCACATTTCTATTTGCAGGTACATCTAAAACAATGAACTTCATAAACAATTTAAATATTTTTGTTTATCAACACAAAAGTGAAACTCATGATGCTTAGAATCTTTACAAAGTCCTTCACGTTGAGTAATGAGATCATAGTGGCTGATAGATGATGAAAATAAATGAATATTCTATCAGAAGAATCATAAAGAATGTTTTCAGCACATGTCAGATTTCACAAAAGTGTTCTTTTCTCTGCATTCAATAATCAATTGTTCCTCCTTTTCATTGAATGACTGCATCAATGTGGTATGG
>NW_023418358.1:0-3968 GCF_002922805.2 Oryzias melastigma
TCATTAAACAAAAAAGTAAGAATGTTCATGAAAGACTGATAAGCCATTCAGCATCTTGGTGCTTGTACACTTCATCCCAAGAAGTTTTGGCCAATGATGTTCTGAAATGCTCTTCATTTTTAAAGCAAAATTGCGACGCATCAAGTTCAACTTAGATTGTTTTTGGAGGGCAACTGTAAAAATATTAAATACAGGAAGATGATCTGAAATATCAGTGAGCAGGATACCTGCAGTGTTTGTCTTTTCATAGTAATTTGTAAAAATATTATCAATTAAAGTTGCAGAAGAGCTCGTTATCCTTGTTGGCTTACCAGTAAGAGGAAAAAATGAATTTGTATAAACAATATTAAGTAAATCCACTGTAGAGTTCTCTTCATCATTTAAAATGTCAATATTGAAATTTCCAAGCAAAATACAGGCTTTATCTTTGTCACTAATCATCTTCAAAACAGAGGATAATGATTCATTAAAAATATGAGTATTACTATCAGGTGGGCGATAAACACACCCAATAATTAGAGATTTGCAATCTGGAATTTCTATGAATACGGTTTCAATGTTTGTATTCAGAAAATGGATTTTGAAGTCTTCCCTTTCAAAAAACACAAAATCTTCATGTACATATAAAGAAACTCCACCACCTTTTTTGTTTTTCTTGCAGACATGAATGCACCTCAGAAAGCATTCATAATTATGATTCATTTTAGTGCAAATGTTAACTTTCTGTTTTACAGCAGTAGGGTACAAATAATACTACATATTGATCTGTCAAGAAATAANTGACTCGGAATCGGATCGGGCCCAAAAAAACCTGATCGGGACATTTCTACAATTTAGTCATGTTAATTCTATTCATTTTAGTCGACTAAATTACAGTAGATATTTAGTCGACTAAAATATCGAATAAAGGTAAAGCATTTTAATGAAATTTACTATGATCACATGAATAAAAGA
The DNA here is from genome assembly GCF_002922805.2 of Oryzias melastigma. Lineage (NCBI taxonomy): Eukaryota > Metazoa > Chordata > Actinopteri > Beloniformes > Adrianichthyidae > Oryzias > Oryzias melastigma. The sequence goes on from NW_023418358.1 coordinate 955, forward strand.
CAAAATTTCACTAATTTGTAAAAAAATGTTTTACTTCACATTTCTTTCCAAAATTGTCATTTCTGGAAATTCAGCTTCAACTTAAAACACATTAAAAGAAAAAAATAATTATAAATCCATGCCATTTACAAAAAGAAAGTGTCTATTTGTACGTAAATTTAAAAAACCGTGCAGGCAGTGCTAAACTTTTTTCTTATTCGCACAGAGGAAAGGGGTTAAGGTTAGGATTATGGTTAGGGTTAAACAAGCAAATGTTTCCTGAGTGCTGGTGTCTCTGCAGCTCATGGCTCCACCAGGGGATGGGTCAAATGTGGAGAACATATCTCACACATTTAGGAGCATGACAGTTACTGGGACTTTAACTTAAAAGTTTAATTTTAAATACGTGTGGCCAGCAAAAAAAATCCAGCTTTGGACACACTTAAAATGTGTGCCAGAAATGCAGCAATGGAAGCTTGGCTGCACGCATTACGTGTTGACAAAACATGAATTTGATCACATTCAAAATCACATTCTGTGCTGGCCACATATACATAAGAGCAAATAACATCAGCCTTATTATATATGTCTGAACACTTAAAAAGAAAAAAAAACTTGTATTGAGGAGGTAGTCAAGTGTAAAAATGCATTAAAAAAATCACTTGGGAGTAAGCTGTCTAGGACACGTGTGAGCATGTTATATGTGCTTGAACAGCATGTGTGTAGAGTGCTGTGATACCACCAGCAGCCAATAGAGGGCGATGTTGTCATGTCAGACGTAGTGGAGTTGAAGATTAAAACGGTGACTGCCTGTGACTGCTTGCTCACACGTGCTCCCAGATTCCTCAGCAGTGGACCCCGGCTCCATTGAAATCCCTGAAAGAAAACCAGGCAGTTTATATAATAATGGGATTTCAATTATTGACAAAAAATGTACCAACCACTTTATTAGACAAATTCTCACTGAACATTTTTTTCCCAGGTAAAGTTAACAAGAATGACATGGATCATAAATTTAATAAATCATCTGTAATTAAATTAAGAACGCTATGCTTAAAACTTCCAATCCAACCCAAAGTTAAAGAAACACACTGTAAAATCATGAACTCCATTTACCCATCCAAAGATTTATTGGAAAAACGATTTAAAATTGAAAACAACTTATGTTCCTTTTGTGAAAACTCTGTGGAAACAATAGATCATTTATTTTTCAGCTGTTCCAAAACACAACTTTTTTGGAACAACGTTGGATACATCCAAAAATTGTATTACCAGGTTCTATCACCTTAGAGGATATTACATTTGGAGCTCTGCTGCCATCCCCAACAGAAGAACTCTGCTATAATTTAGTCCTATGTTTAGCTAAATTTTTCATACACAACAAAGAGTGCTGAAAAGAATCCCTATCTTTAAGGTTTTTTTGGTCGAATTGAAATTGTATTTGAAATCTTAAAAAAAAATAAATTCACAGAAGAATGTAGCATGCATGAATTAATATTATTCAGAAGTTGTTGGTTTGGGCTAGAAAGGTTCGACTCAGGGAGGACAGTGAATGCTTAAAAACAACAGACAAGGCTAAAGGTGAGTTGCTGATGCAAATGTATTTACAATATACAGTGAATTCAAAATTTACAACACATATGAACAAAACACTTCAGTCCTGATGATGTTTTTTTTTTCTATTAGTTCGTAGAGAGAGTTGTGATGAGAAAGAGTCTGGGTACTCCAGTTGGCGGGGATAAAAAAAGAAAGAAAAATGCACTCCGGATGAGTTGTTGTAGAGTGTGGGGGGTTAGTCCTACCGCACTGGTGGTAGGATGGTAGATTCCAGTCTAATATCGGGCTCCTTTTAGCTCGCCATCCACAGAGGTTTTATCCTCACTGTTTTCTGGGAGTGGTAGACTCCCCAGTCGATACTGCATCCAATGCTCTGGTTGAGCACTCCAAAATCTTCAGACACAACCAGTCAAGCGACCTGGCCTGTCAAAACATCATTAATAAATGTACTATACTCTCTTAATTCAAAAGAAAACATTCAATTACAAATCCTCAATTCATCTGATCAACATATGCATATGCAATTCAATGGAGAAAGTTATAAAACATTTCCATAATTTCATCACGATTCATAGTTGTACAACTTCACTGTGAATAAATAGTTTCATTCATCTCAGTTCAATTCATTTAGTTCAATTCATGAGTACTCATATTTCACATTGAGAATCAACAAAAAATAGAAATAGTTTACAACCATTTTTACAACCATAACGTTAACAAACAATTGACTTAAACTGACGCCCGCGCCAGCTGCATCAATTAAAAAACAAACAAATTCACTCACCACTTCACGCTTCACTAATCGCGCTGATTTAATTTTCCCGGCTTCCGGTGATGAACGCCAATCTAATAAAATGCCTTTCGTCAGTAAACCGGCACAACAGGATTAATATTTTGCGCCTGCAAGTCAAAAGCCTACCTGCTGCAGCGGTACACAGCCGAGCTTCGCCATGAATGCATCTCTCATTGGCGTTTTGACACACCTTTCAAAGTGAAAGTGACACGTCACTGCAGTTACGCAGTGCAAGGGGAACCGGAAGATTTAAAGAGACAGCGCAGAATTTCAGCTGGGTTACAAGAATTTATATGATGCACTAATAAGATTACCTCATGTGAATTGATGTAACTTAAAACTTAATTATATATTTTTTAGAAATATAAGAACATGTTTATTTCAGTTAACACATGCACTACCTTGCTGATTGATTATTTTCTTTTTAATTTGTTGTTTTTCTTCTATTTGTTTTGGTTTGCTGGCTGTAAACACCATCTAATTTTGTAATTTTGTTAGTTGACCGCTTAAGCTATGTTCTGTCATGTTCAGTTGTTCAATTAAAAAAAAAACTACCGAATGAGCGCGTGCATCGCTATAAAATGTCCGACGCAGCGCGCCCATCTACTCAACAGTTCCGCCGCGCGACTCAGACACTCAACGCAACAGCCTCTTGAAATGAAAATATAATATCGATACTTTGTGA
>NW_023418358.1:4100-5319 GCF_002922805.2 Oryzias melastigma
GAGCTCATCAGCCCTGAGGTAAAAAAGTTGTTCTTATCAAGGGAGCTGGACATTCCTAAAGAACACACTGAGATCATGCTACAGTGAAAAGAAAGTCCTGGCTTAAACTGCTCCTCAGGGTCTTCCACCTTGACCCACCTTCTTCCATTTGGCCTAACTTTGCATGTTCAGCCAATCAAAATCAGCTAATCTAGCCAATTAGGTTTTTACAAAAGCTGATGGACCACATTTAGTTAGTTAACATCTAACTTGGCACCTAAATAAAAAGTTTCTCCAATCCCAGTGGCAGATTTGGAGATCTCACTCTAGATGTCTGCAGAGATCACTGCAGAGAAACTTCATCTGAACAATGCCTTTGATGGAGTCACTGTCGAGTGTCTCCTAATACAGTGGTGTCCAACCACCGGGATACAGATGCAGTCTCAACAACCTTTTATTGTAAAAAAAAAAAAAAAAAAGCAGATTCTCTCAGCTACACCTTCAATCACTTGAGCTGTAAAGTTTAGTCGGAGGAGCAAAATGGCTACGTCTGACAGGTCTTTTATTTTGAAAAATCTTTTGGTTTCAAAGACTCTCTGTTACATTGCAGTCACTTAAGAGCTAAAAGTAGTCTGGCAGCACACAACACAAGGAAGTTGTTTGTGGAACGTTTGTTTGGAAATAGATAAGGAATTTGTGTGGACACAGAAGAATAGATGGAAACGACTTAAAAAAAAACCAAAAGGCTACCAAAAGTCATACTTAAAATATGGGTTTATCGCAACATGCGATTCCCACATCAAGCATGTTTCCATAATAAGTTGATGGGAAGTTTTTCTAGCAAACTTTAGTGTTATTCCTTTATTTCTCTTTTATCCGGAATAACTAACTTTTGCAAAGACAAAACGACATGACTAATAAGTTAACTTTATTGACAATAATTAGTTTAGTTTATTTATTTATCAGCACAAAATGCAAATACTTTATAGCTAATATAATAGCTAATTTACATCTGCAGCACTTAACAACTCTTCATCATTGTTCAATTTAATTGTAACACATAAAATACACTTATTCAATACATTATGTTGAAGTATAGTACATAACACTCCAAGGCTTCTTACTACAGTACCCATACTACTATCCATCAATCGGTGCAGCGTTGAAGTTTAACAAAGTCATATTGAAATATTTGGACAGAAAATGGGTTCCAGGTCAGTATAATTACCAACATTTGTAC
>NW_023418358.1:6259-6838 GCF_002922805.2 Oryzias melastigma
GTGCAAGAGAGATCATCCACAAGTAAAAGTAGGATCGTAGATGACAACATCAATATTTTAAATTTACGAAAGAACTTCAGTAAAATTATGACAAATTATCTCCATAGATTTGTTTCAATTCAATTCAATTCAATTTTATTTATATAGCCCAAAATCACAAAGAGATTTGCCTCATTGGGCTTCAAAATATAAACAAGTTTCAAATAAAGACATTAAGAAAACCTAAGTGGAGTCACTCCTCCTTGGTTGACATTTGCAGTCTAAATTTTCCTCTTTGTTCCTGTCTTTCCATAGATTGTCCCTTAGCAGTTTCCGTAGTTTTGTTTTTACTCCATTTGGAGTGATGGATTCATCCTCTGAGCATTCTGGTGTCTTCAAAACGCGACTGTTATTTTTGGCTCACATCAGGTGAAAATAAATTCTCATACTGGGAGGGGAGAGGGGGGGCACTAAAATAGATGGTGTGATGCCCCCCTCCCCTTCCCGTCCAGCAGCATTGAGGAACAACAACAACATGTTTGCTGAGCAAAATCACTCATTTGCGAGACGCTGCTTTTCAGAGGCATGATGGGAATTTCA
>NW_023418359.1:0-739 GCF_002922805.2 Oryzias melastigma
GATTAGAGTATGCTGTCCACCGCCATGTGTGGCCCCAACATCCACTACTATAACTACAGAAACTCCTACCACAACTACCACTACAACCACAGAGCCTCCAACCACAACACCTACTACTACTACCACTATGACTACCACTACAACCACAGAGACTCCTACCACAACACCTACTACAACTTCAACAACCACAGAAACTCCTACCACAACACCTACTACTACTACAACTACCACTACAACCACAGAGACTCCTACTACAACATCTACTACTACAAGCACTACGACTACCACAACAACCACAGAGACTCCTACTACAACACCTTCTACTCCTACTTCTACAACTACAGAAACTCCTACCACAACACCTACTACAACTACAACTACAACTACAGAAACACCTACCACAACATCGACTACTACAACAATTACCACTACAACCACAGAGACTCCTACTACAACATCTACTACTACTACTACTACTTCTACAACCACAGAGACTCCTACCACAACACCTACTACAACTACAACCACAGAGACTCCTACTACAACACCTACTACAACTTCGACAACCACAGAAACTCCTACCACAACACCTACTACTACTACTACAACTACAACTACCACTACAACCACGGAGACTCCTACTACAACACCAACTACAACTTTGACAACCACAGAAACTCCTACCACAACACCATCTACAACTAGTACTATAACCATTACAACTAGCGAACCTCCTACC
>NW_023418359.1:2263-7257 GCF_002922805.2 Oryzias melastigma
CAATGCCACAGCAAGGTTTGTGTTGCATTACAAAACTACAAATTTATGTTAAGAATGTAGACACATGGATAAAAACTAACATTTTATATTAACAGGTGGACCCTCAGATATTCTTTGACAACTGTGTGAAAGACTCCTGTGCCTGTGACACTGGAGGAGACTGTGAGTGTTTCTGCTCGGCTGTTGCTGCATATGCTCAAGCTTGTAACGAGGCTGGTGTCTGTGTTGCATGGAGAACTCCAGACATTTGTCGTAAGTGAACTCTTTCCAATAAAAAAAAACAAAAAACAAAACAACAACAAAAGATTGCTGCAATAAATTAAGCTAACATTTAAAACTGCTTTGAAGTGTGTGTGGAAATGTAACAGTTCATTGCACATAATTACAGAAGAGAATCAGAATTTCAATTATTCTGTCACTTTAAATATCTAAGCAATCTTAAAATGTATAGATGTATCAAAAATTTCCATGAGTTAACTTGATTTCACTTAGTGTGTGGAACACAATATGCTCCATTCTTTTACATTTAAAGAAAAAGATCAGCTGATAATGTGGCTTAGTTTAATCCCTTAACACCAGAGATCTCTCCTAAATAATAAATACTCTTTGACACTTCGCAACTATTTGACGGTTTATGCAATCAACCTGAATATAGCTGATTTTGACCCAAAAATAAGGGCCTTTTTAGATTGACTATTCACAGATGTGCAATAATAACTGCAGAACTCTAGGACTAAAAATAAACATAATATGAATATTTTTTTAAGTAGTTAAAAACTTCCATTTAAATCTGGACAGTATTGCCAAACTTTTTTCAATATGAATCATATTCAACAACTGTTTTTCCTCCACCAGCTGTGTTTTGTGATTATTATAACCATCATGGTGATTGTAAGTGGCACTACAACCCTTGCCACACTCCTTGTTATAAGACATGTTCAAATCCAAGTGGAATTTGTGACAGCACTTTACCAAAACTAGAGGGTATGTTGGCAAATCAAAACGTCTTTAAAATGATTTTCATAAAAAAAATCAAATATGATGAATGTTATTTTTTACTTAATGTTTGCAGGATGCTATCCTGAATGTCCACAAGAAAGACCCATATTTGATGAAAGAACACAGGATTGTGTTGAATTATGTACTTCAACTACTACAACAACCACTACTACTACAACTACTGAAACCCCAACCACAACACCCACTAGTACAACCACAAACACAGAAACGCCTACTCCTACTACACCTACAACAACCATCACTACTACAACAACCACTACAACTACTACTACAGAAACTCCAACCACAACGCTTAGTACTACTACTACCACTACAACCCCTACTACAACACCTACTACAACTTCGACAACCACAGAAACTCCTACCACAACACCTTCTACAACTAGTACTATAACCATTACAACTAGCGAACCTCCTACCACTACTACTACATGTAGTCCTGAATGCAAGTGGTCAGGTTGGTATAATATACATAATCCTAGTTCAGACAAAGATGATTGGGAAACATATGAAAACATCACAAAAGAATATCCTTCATTTTGTTCTAACCCTGAGAAAATTGATTGCAGGTCCACCCTTTATCCAGAGAAAACTCTTGACGAGATTTCCAACCAAGTTGTCAAATGTGATGTGAAATTTGGCCTCATATGCAAACATGAGAACCAGCCAAGACGTCCAGGAAAATGTTTTGACTACATGATTAGAGTATGCTGTCCACCGCCATGTGTGGCCCCAACATCCACTACTATAACTACAGAAACTCCTACCACAACTACCACTACAACCACAGAGCCTCCAACCACAACACCTACTACTACTACCACTATGACTACCACTACAACCACAGAGACTCCTACCACAACACCTACTACAACTTCAACAACCACAGAAACTCCTACCACAAGACCTACTACAACTTCTACAACCACAGAAACTCCTACCACAACACCTACTACTACTACAACTACCACTACAACCACAGAGACTCCTACTACAACACCTACTACTACAAGCACTACGACTACCACAACAACCACAGAGACTCCTACTACAACACCTACTACTCCTACTTCTACAACTACAGAAACTCCTACCACAACACCTACTACAACTACAACTACAACTACAACTACAACTACAGAAACCCCAACCACAACATCGACTACTACTACGATTACCACTACAACCACAGAGACTCCTACTACAACATCTACTACTACTTCTACAACCACAGAAACTCCTACCACAACACCTACTACAACTACAACCACAGAGACTCCTACTACAACACCTACTACAACTTTGACAACCACAGAAACTCCTACCACAACACCTTCTACAACTAATACTATAACCATTACAACTAGCGAACCTCCTACCACTACTACTACATGTAGTCCTGAATGCAAGTGGTCAGGCTGGTATAATATACATAATCCTAGTTCAGACAAAGATGATTGGGAAACATATGAAAACATCACGAAAGAATATCCTTCATTTTGTTCTAACCCTGAGAAAATTGATTGCAGGTCCACCCTTTATCCAGAGAAAACTCTTGACGAGATTTCCAACCAAGTTGTCAAATGTGATGTGAAATATGGCCTCATATGCAAACATGAGAACCAGCCAAGACGTCCAGGAAAATGTTTTGACTACATGATTAGAGTATGCTGTCCACCGCCATGTGTGGCCCCAACATCCACAACTATAACTACAGAAACTCCTACCACTACAACCACAGAGCCACCAACCACAACACCTACTACTACCACTATGACTACCACTACAACCACAGAGACTCCTACCACAACACCTACTACAACTTCAACAACCACAGAAACTCCTACCACAACACCTACTACAACTTCTACAACCACAGAAACTCATACCACAACACCTACTACTACTACAACTACCACTACAACCACAGAGACTCCTACTACAACACCTACTACTACAAGCACTACGACTGCCACAACAACCACAGGGACTACTACTACAACACCTACTACAACCACAGAGACTCCTACCACAACACCTACTACTACTACTACTTCTACAACCACAGAAACTCCTACCACAACACCTACTACTACTACAACTACAACTACAACTACAGAAACACCTACCACAACATCGACTACTATTACGACTACCACTACAACCACAGAGACTCCTACCACAACACCTACTACAACTTCGACAACCACAGAAACTCCTACCACAACACCTACTACTACTACTACAACTACAACTACCACTACAACCACAGAGACTCCTACTACAACACCTACTACTCCTACTTCTACAACCACAGAAACTCCTACCACAACACCTACTACTACTTCAACTACAACTACAGAAACACCTACCACAACATCGACTAGTATTACGACTACAACTACAACCACGGAGACTCCTACTACAACTTCGACAACTACAGAAACTCCTACCACAACACCTACTACTACTACAACTACATCTACAGAAACACCTACCACAACATCGACTAGTATTACGACTACCACTACAACCACGGAGACTCCTACTACACCTTCGACAACCACAGAAACTCCTACCACAACACCTACTACTACTACTACAACTACAACTACAGAAACACCTACCACAACATCGACTACTACTACGACTACCACTACAACCACGGAGACTCCTACTACAACACCTACTACAACTTCGACAACCACAGAAACTCCTACCACAACACCACTTACTACTACTACTACTACTATTACAACCACAGAAACCACAACACCTACTAGAACTACAGAAAAACCAACCACAACACCTAGTACGTCCACAACCACAGAAACCCCTACCACTACAACTACTACTATTACAACTTCTATTCCCACAACTACTTTACCATTTACTTTGGCAACAAGCAGTCAAAGTTCAACTTTTAGAATAATTACCGGTCCTGAGCCAAAAACTACTACAGTTGTTCCCCATCCTCAAAAGAAAGCAACAACAGGATCAACCACAATTTCTTCAACTACTACTATTACTAGTACTACACCCACAACCATCCCTTCAACTACACCTGGCTGTAAAGATTTAGGTGTTGGGGTAAGAGTATCTGAAAAAGCAATTAAGAATACTACTACTGAAATTGTTGCATAGAAATAGTTTTTACTAATATGTCTTAATGTATGGACTATTTATGGTAAATTTTCTAATAGCCTGTTTTTTTTCCCATCAAAGGAAATGTTTCACTGGTGCAACTGTACCATGGTGAGATGCGTAGGGAATAATCAATATGAATTAATTCCTTATGAGTGTCCTACCATTAAACCAATAAAATGTGCCAATGGAAGGGAGCCAGTTCTTGTATACGATGAGTATCACTGCTGTCAGCAATATGCATGTGACTGTAAGTTGTTTTTAATGTGGAGAGACATGACAATGCTCCACATCCTAATAGCCCATTAATTTGATTTCATAAATATATTGAATATTGCATTATTTATGTGATTTTATTATACATAACAGTGTATTATGGATATTTATACTTTTTATTTTCAATTTTAGGTGTATGTGAAGGCTGGGGTGATCCACATTACATCACTGTGGATGGGCTCTACTACAGTTATCAAGGAAATTGTACTTATGTTTTAGTAGAGGAAATTCGTACAAAATATCATCTCAAAATTTATATTGACAATGTATTTTGTGATATCGGAGAAGATGTTTCTTGTCCACGATCAATAATTATATCATTCGGATCACAAACTGTGAAACTTATAAACTATAACCCTGCAGGAGGTCGAGCTAATTTAGAGGTAAAACTTTTTTATTCTTTAGCATTTCTTTGTTATTATTATCATATGCATTCTCACCAGGACTGAATTTTAAATGAAGAATATGTTAGAATTCAGTTTACCTAGAATTTTTTTTGTATTTTTGCAAAAACTCATGAGGCTTAAAGAAAAGCTGTGCTCATGTGACCTTGA
>NW_023418360.1:0-1160 GCF_002922805.2 Oryzias melastigma
TAAATAGTCGTGTTCTCGCAAAGTCGCGCGAGACTTGAAACTTTCGAGGACATCGCTCGACTGTGCGTCACGTGACCATTAGTAAATAAAGCGTTTTGGGGGGGCATTATTTTATATACAGTTTATGCATTTTACTTAATAAATTGATGCCTTTTATTCTGTTATACTGTATAATAATTATGTTTGTATATATCTAAAATGTAAAGTAATAATTTTTAGTACAGTTTCTGTACAGAAAATGACGTTTGCAATAAAAACATACAAAAATGTAAAATGAAAATAAAAAATAAATTAATACTAAATTAATACAATTAACATAATTGGAACAAAATCATTTGAGTAGACACCTTTTCAATTCTCAACGGTATTTATTAATATATAGAGAACTTCACCTCCCAAAATGTGGTGATTTTTGTTTTCACTGAGTTTTGAATGGAAATATAAGAAATATTTAAATAACACAACCCTTCCTACAGGTAGATTTTAGTGGGACTCAAAATGTATGAATACATTGGGATAAAATCTGACTCATTGGACACAAATACTGCTTAAATTAAAAAAAAAGTGTAATTCAAAATACTACATCAAATATATATTGTTTAAACAACTTTAGGCTGATTTTTTTCTGTATACGGACCAGTCGTTTACATTTTATGGATCACAGGAGGAAACAATTGTCTTTTTTGTGAATTGTGTTTGTAAATGGATATGTTTTGAATGGATGTTGGAAATTATATAAGTCGTAAAACTGGAAAAACAATCAAACTTTCAAAGACAGACGCATTTTAGACCCTTATAAAAACAACATGGACCAGAACTTTATTTCTATAGCATAACTTATTTTGTTGCTGAAGAATATTCATCATATGCGTTCATGGAAATGATCTAACTCCAAACCTCATTTTGAGCTCTTTTTGTATGAATTAATTAAACATGGTAATCCATCCATCCATTTTCTTGACCGCTTCATCCCGTTCGGGGTCGCGGGGGTGCCGGAGCCTATCCCGGCCACTGAAGGGCGAAGGCGGGGTACACCCTGGACAGGTCGCCAGTCTGTTGCAGGGCCTCAATCACACACACAGTCACTCTCACATCCACTCCCAGGGGCAATTTAAAGTCACCAATCAACCTATGAAGCATGTTTTTGGATGGTGGGAGGA
>NW_023418360.1:5525-6821 GCF_002922805.2 Oryzias melastigma
TTGAGTTAAAATTATTGTCTAAAATTTGTTAAAAGCAACCCAACCTAAGTTATTTTTTAACTATGGAGTTATTAGTATGCTGCTTAAGTCAAATATATGTAAATGAAATGATAAATATTATCATTGTTTTAGCTGCTGTGCAGATTTTGTAGATGTTTCCTTCAGTTTTTGTGTTTCTTTGTCCAATTAAGAGTCAAAAAGCAAAATCCTGAAGACTTTTTTTGTATATTTTTGTCAAAAACAAATCAAAAACACAATACCAACTGAGGTAAAGTTAGTTGGATTTAGGATATTCTACAGATATTCGGGGGATTTCATTAATAGCTTTGAGTCGGTTTCACCAACAGACCTCAAACCACTTTAGAGGACTATCAGATGAGGACTATCAGGCTCAGCACTTTTATTTTATTGCATTTTCATTTATTTATGCATTTTATAGTGTAATGTTTTGTTTGTTTTTCTTCAATAGCTTATACAAAATTGAAAAAGTAAAATGCATTAAAATCCAATCTGAGGTGTTGATTAGTCTTTATCTGGGAGTATCATTCTAAAGTGGTTTGAGGTCAATCGGTCAAAAGGTTTTAAAGCAAATGAAGAAAACCCCCGAATATATGTTGAATATACATTATCTAACTGACTTAAACTCAGTACAATATCAACAGGAAAAAGTTGTTCCATATAGATTTCAGACAGGAAATGCACTTAAATTTGTTTATTAGAGTGGGATCAGCTTAAAGCACGAGTCCGGCTCCCTTGTGATTTTTTCTAACTTGTATAAAATTGACAAAATATATTTTTATAGAGAGTAAAAATGCTAAAAGTTAGAGTTGAATTGACTTATTCTGGAATAATATTCCTGACATTTTATTTTTTTATATTTATGTTAAAAAGTTCTGCTAATTTTGGCTTTTTTGAAATATAGCAATTTTTCAACTATATGTTAGCTGTTTTTTTTTAAAGTTTTTTTGGGCATTTAGCTAATATTTTAGCTGGCCGTAAGCTTAAGCGTTTTCTGCTAGCTTTAGTGATTTCAGCCTGCATTTTCAGCTGCCAAATTCAGCTTACTGCATTCACACTAGCATCATTGCAGGTAATGTTATATATTCATAACTATGTTAAAAATTTACGTTTTAATGTAGTTTTAGTTGGATAAATGTTTAACCTGTTCAGCCCATGACCCTAAGTGTGTTTTGGCCCCTTGTGCGATTGAGGTTGACACCCCTGGCCTTAAAAGATTTATTTTATTTCATTTTTGGATTTAGAAAATACACCTGCTGCAGGTGCCGAATGGGCGTC
>NW_023418361.1:0-4206 GCF_002922805.2 Oryzias melastigma
TTTTTCTTTAACCCTAAAATAAAAGCCTGTGAGTGAAAACTGTCTGTCGAATCTCCCTCTGGTTAAGATGCTTCAGGTTAGTTTTTTTTCACAAACATTTAACACAGGGAACATGTCTTGTTTTTGTTTTGTGAGATTTTTTTTAAGAAAAAGCCTATAAAATTTGGAAATACAGTTTTAAAGCAAAAATCGTTGACAAATTGATCCTTTCACAATAAAACTTGAGGATTTAAAACATTGAAGTGGACACAAAAGTCAACAATATTGCTTTAGTTTCTAAATTTTAAATTAATTTTATAAATTAATTTAATGTTTTTATTCTGTTTTTAGCATATTTTCCCTCTGACTAATTGAAATGTTTTCCTCTGTTTTAGAGTTGAACCCTTATTTTGAAGATCTGCCTTTTTTTCTTATAAAAAGAAATGCTGTATGTTTTGATTCAAGAACTAGGCTAAAATTGGGGGGAATTATACTATAAAGTTGTGATAGTATTTGTAATGGCATTGGTTACATAAATCTGAATAAAACAGGTTGAGCATTGAATGTTGACACCCTGCTAAGTCAAGAGTCTCTTCACTTTGTGCTGCTGCCCTGCACTCTGTCTGACTCAGGAAAATGATACACTTTGGACAGTTCTGCTTCGTGGATATTCTTGCTGTCTGAGCGTTTTCACACATTTGCGAGTCCTCCACCTCACAGCTGTGCTCTGTGATAAGTAAGGCCACTCAGGGCAGTCCGCTATCAGTCATTCAGGCTTCACAAGGAAGGATGTGTGCCTGCCGAAGGCTGCATCTATTTAAAAAATAAAGTTGAGTCATCCATTGTCCTCTTCTGGTTCTCCCTGTTCAAAAGAGCAGCATACTTTCTCTATTCTTCACAAAGCTTGAAGATTACTCGAAGAGTTTCATCTGTGCAAAGTATTTAGGCTCAGCCCGAAGAATTCTGGTTGGTGATTCAGGTTAATTCATCATGAATAGTGTAAAAAATCACATTTATGCAACTTCCCTTCAGTTTAGCTTGAAGTAACTCACTTCTGTTTTATATCTCTGGATCACTTGTTTTGTGACTGTGGGCAAAACTGTTCTTTAAAGATCCACTTTAATGAAAATTGTGTTTTTAACGTGTTCTTGTTGCATTTTTCGTATGATGGAGGATATGTAAAAAATTTTAAATGGAGATAAAAAATGCGTTTGAGTATTTCTTGGTTGCTTTGAAGCAGATGAAAAAAATGCCACTTTAAGAAAAGCTTGTAGTAATGTGCAAACTACGAGATCCCTGTTTTGCTCCATTCTGTTTACTTGTAGACCAGTGGTCCCCAACCCCCAGGCCACAGGCCGGCACTGGTCTGGGGTCTATTGGTACCAGGCCGCGGAAAAATTAAACAAAAAAACAAATGCATGAGCTAACTTAGATTATTTTTGCTTGGTTTATTTTCTGATCCAGAAGGACGTTTTATTTTGGAAAAACTGCTGGATTCTGTTCCCAACGTCCGTTTGGTCATCATGTATTGTTTTTTTTTCTCAAAACAGAAATGACTTTTACAAATCAATAACTTTGTTTCATTGAGTCTTTATAATCTGCATAACAAAATATCTACAGTTACGTTTAGACATTTTTAAAAGAAAGTTTCTTTTGGTATTTTATTTTGAAAGTAGATTTTCAGAAACCAGAAGCTTAAAAATGCTAACTTTGGATTGGTCCAAGAAAATATTATCCAATTTAAACCGGTCCGTGCCCTGAGAAAGGTTGGGGACCACTGATGTAGACAACTAGATCCATGAACGTCTTCATTTTCCTTGTCTGGCTCAAAACTGAATTGTTCCAGAATTGCTCAGCAGGTTTTGTTGCTCCGTAATGTTAGATTAGGTAGTGAAGGGCTGTAAGCTAGCGAGAGAGAGCGTAAACAAAGGGATGATGGGAAATGAGGGCAGGCTTACTCTGCGCCAATGGTCCTGCCCATAACTCTGAGAATTTCGAATGAACTCCTGCCGCTCTGCTGAAACAATGTCCTAGAAAATTTGTTTTTTTATTATAATTTATAAATGGCTTAAAACAAAACTGCTTTAAAATAGATCAAAACATGATCATAGTGGAACTTTAATAACAGTCATGCAGCACAATTTTACTAAATAAACTGAAAAAAAATTTATGAATTAGATTTTTTTTGTAATTTTTGTTAATTGGCTGAATCCAGAAGTTTGGCAATTGGGTATTTGAAGCAACCAAAATAAAACTAAAAACATGTGAGCACACAGCACATTCATTAAAACATTACATTTATAATATGACATAAAAGGGCTATTATTTTTGTTGAAACTATAACTGCTTCCTCGAGTGGGTCTTCACATTGACATATTGGTCTAGGACTGTAAATGTCATGCCACCACATGCATCTTCAGACAGCCTTGTATTGATTTTCACATCTGTTAAGGGTCAGCTGATAAAGTGGCCATTTCATTTGTTGTAGTTTTTTTTTCTTTTACCTACACATGGAGAGATGCTGTGCCTCTATTATATTTTTGGTTGATGCTATTGCCATCCTAAGAGATCTTTACCTAAACCTTTCTATATGACTGATAGTGACACTAACAGCTCATCAATTGTACTAGTTAACCTATTTTCATCAATGTAACGGCTTGGCTTCACAGGTTGAAGTTTACTAGCAAAGTCTGGCGTCAACTGACCTTTTCTGACAAAGATTTCATACGTTACATTTGAAAACCACTGAACCTTTTTTGGAAACTCAAACATTTGGAGTTTTTTTTTATTTTTTTTACTCTAAAGTCTCATTAAAAATAAAAACAAAACACAACGCTAATCTCCTCTAAAATGTAAAAATGCTCTGTCCTTGTTTTCAGAACAAAATGTTTTCAAACTTGGACACTTTGTCTTCCCCGTTGGCAATCTTGCATGGATGAGCTGAAATGAAAGATAAGGATTATTTAGACAATAACTGATATACAAAAAAAGTGATATTAAAGTGGAGTTTAAAGAAACATTTATGGAAAATAAATTCATTGTGTGTTCGCCAGACACTGTCTGGGCAAATCATAAAGAAGCCTTGGAGGGATCATGCCAAGGCCTGACTTTTCCAAACATCCTGTTACTCATCAGGGAGACGGGGGCTGCAGGGGCTGAGACAGTGGTAACTGTTTGGTAAATTCCAGGAAAAGGCGGGTTCCCTCCTTGATTTGCTTCTGAGATGCATCTGAAACATTCTTGAGCGAGGAGGAGGAGGAGGAGGAGGCTGAAGCTCAGCAGTATGTTGTTGCAGCACAATAAGGAGAGCATGGCATTCCTTTACAACATAGAGGAAAAAGGAACACAAAAGCTTGCAAGTCAAACTATTTCCACAGAGCACTCTCTCTGTGCCCCTTCCTCATTTCCTTTGAAATCCAGTTGTTTTCTCAATTGTGAGCTGACCTCAGACTTTTTGCTAGATGGGCACATTTTTTTGCTGACTTAGCATTGTGTGTCTGTCTGTAACTTATTGTTGTGTTGAATCATTCAGATGTCGAAACAGGACAGACAAATTCATTTTCCAAGTAGATGCTCTCAGTAGACGTGCTTATGGTTTTGCTTATTTTAAATAAGCAGATCTTAAGATTGATGTTTAGGAAATGCAAAAAGGAAATATGGCGGCTAACGTCCAACCTGCAGGACCGCTAGCTGGCATTCATTCTGTCTGGATCTTCCGTATTTAAAAGGTGAAGTTGGGGTTAATCGTGGAAGGATAGTTTCCTGAGAAGACCAGTGGCTAATCATCTTATTTACACGGTCTCGTTAACCGTCTTTAGGGTTAAAGGTCTTAAAGCTGCAGCGTAGTAAACAACCTTGCAGAGTTCAGCCTGGACAGTTCAGGATCTGATTATGGCAGCAAACAGTAGTGGGATTTGTGGAAATGTAATCGCGCCCATAAAGAGTTTAATGTTTAAGAAATGAACCCAAGAGGCAAGTCGTGTTATGCAAGATCATGCAACTTCTCAAAAACGGTTGGCATTTAATTTCCTGTATACGCAAGAATCCTTGGATTCCTTTGTAGACTACAGCTCAAGTGATGCATCAACACACCATGCAGAGTTCTGGATAAGGACGTTTGTGATTTAGTTTAAGTTTTCATTCATCGAAACAAAGTTTATTGTCTTTGTTTTGAGTTTTATGTGAGGAAAATTAAAGAAAAAAATTTGAGTGTGTTATTAAAGTATA
>NW_023418361.1:4268-6814 GCF_002922805.2 Oryzias melastigma
TACGATTATGGAATGTTGGTTCAGAGTTGTTTCCTAAAGATGTCCTGTAGACAAAACATAACATGTTTGGCCGTATTTCCCACATTAATTGACTGAAAGGCCGCTTCAACTTAAAGACCTTCTCCAAGGAAAATTGGGTTTTTGGTAAAGAAAGGAAAGAAAATTGAGATTAAAACTGCATTTTAAAGAAATTCTCATAATCTAATAGTTTGATTTTGGTTTGAAATGGTTTATTTTAAGCAATCAAAGCCAGAATAATGCATGTGCAATACAATCAACAGAGGTTTAAAACGATATAACGCTCGTATTAGATTAGTATTTTACCTGCTGATCTTGTCACTGAAAACATCATATGACCAAAGCTGAGTTCCTGATTGGCTTCCCATCAAACTTCACAATAGATCAAAAGATAATCAAAGTGGGATTTTTAAGATTGATTGTCTTTAAATTGTTGATTCTTTCTGCCTTTTACAGATGGTTTAGGTTACTGGACAAGCAAGGCAAGCCGGACAAAGACCGAGGGGAGGTTCTTCTGGACATCCAGTTCATGAGGAACAACATGACGGCCAGCATGTTTGACCTCTCAGCTGCGGGGAAGTCCCGTTCTCGCCTGGGCAAGTTTAAGGACAAAGTTCGTGGCAAGAAAAAGGAGTCGGACTCATCATCTGGCGTGGTGCCGGCCCTCACTCAGGTTATGACCGACAGTGAGGAGGAGGCCAATGGAGATGGGGAGGAGGCAGCCAAAAAGGATGGCAAATCCAAGAAGCTGAAGGTGAAATCTCTGTTTTCCTCCAAGTCTAACCTCCAGAAGACGATGTCTCAGTCGATGTCCGTGCTGCCGGTGAAGAACTCCTCCCTGAGTGGCAGCCAATCATCTGGTCTAAATGTGGATCCAAGTGAAGGTCAGCAGTTTTCCCTCATGATTTCTACAACATTCTTGCATAACTTTTGCTTAAGTTTATTCTTTTTTGCATCTTTTTAGGTAAAAAGAAGTTTAAGTTCAAGATACATAAACGCTCTGGAAGCTCAGACAGCAAAGATTTGTCGTTTGGAAATCAAAAACGTCCTTCTGTGGAGCAGAGCAACATGTGCATCAATGGCAGCCATGTTTACTGTGAAGAGCCGCAGCCACGGACGTCTCGAGCCGGTTCAAACTTCAGCCTGGCCAGTTCAGGTCACGGATCGATGGAGGACGTTCCCGATAACTCCTCCCCATCCCTGGATTCACTCCGAGCAGTGAGACAATATTCACCATGGATGGAGGAAGAGGAGGAGGAGGAGGAGGAGAAGCAGGAAACTGAAAATCAATCTTCAAGAGAAGATGAGGCCAAAATGGAGGAGGAGGAGGAGGTGAGGAGGAAGAAAAAGGAGGAAGAGGACATTCTGAAGAGGCAAGAGGAGCTCAAAAGGATTGTTCAGAGAAAAGAAGAAGAAAAACTGGCAGAAGAAGAAAAGATCAGAGAGGAAGAGCGCCAGAGGTTAGCAGAAGAAAAGAGGAGACTGGAGGAGGAAGAAGAAAAGAAGCTTGAAGAGGAAGAAAAGAGACGTGAAGAGGAAAAAATGAAGGAGGAGGAGAGGAAAGCACAAGAGGAAGAGGAAAGACGACGGGAAGAAGAGTTTAAATTAGCCCAGAAAATGAGAATAGAGGAAGAAAAGAGGATGGAAGAGCTACGGAGGCAAAAGGAGGAAGAAGAGTTTAAATTAGCCGAGAAAATGAGAATAGAGGAAGAAAAGAGGATGGAAGAGCTACGGAGGCAAAGGGAGGAAGAAGAGTTTAAATTAGCCGAGAAAATGAGGATAGAAGAAGAAAAGAGGATGGAGGAGCTAAGGAGGCAAAGGGAGGAAGAAGAGCGAATTGAGGAGATACGAAGAAAGGAAGAGGAGGACATGATCAGGAGGCAAAAAGAGCAGGAGGAAATGAGGAGAAAAGAGGAGGAGGAGCTTCTTAGGAGGCAGGAAGAAGAAAAGCAAAAAGAATATGAGAGAAAGAAGAGAGAAGATGAGATGAGGAAGAAAGAAGAGGAAGACAGGGCGAGGAAGCAAAAGGAGATTGAGGAAATGAAGAGAAAAGAGGAAGAGGAGATGCTCAGGAGGCAAGAGGAACTTGAGAGGGAACTTGAAGAGGAAAGGCTGAGGCTGGAGGAGGAGGCGAGAGAAGCCGAAAAAGAGAGACTTAAGAGGGAAGAGGAGGAAAGGATTAGGGTGGAAGAAGAAATTCAAAGGAAAGAGGAGGAGACAAGGCTAAAAGAACTTGAAAGGTTGAGACAGGAGGAAGAAGAGAGAATGAGGAGGGAAGAGCAGGAAAGGATTGAGGAAAAGAGGAGACGGGAGGATGCGGAGAAGGCTAGAAAGGAAAAGGAAGAAAATGAGAGGTTGGCACAACAGAGGAGATTGGAGGAACAGAAAAAGATTGAGGAAGAAGAGAAGTTAAGGAAAGAAGAGGAGGAGAGGAAGCTGAAGGAGGAGCAAAGAGCTGCTGAATTGATCTCTACAAATCCATTTGATGAGGAAACTCCCAACTTTTCCTCTGAATCTCAGAACCAAAG
>NW_023418362.1:0-867 GCF_002922805.2 Oryzias melastigma
TTAAAAAAAAAAACAAAAACTTGTATGTGACTCTGTATGTTTAGATATTTTGTTTAAGAATTACTTAAAGGATAAGTTCATACTGTACATTTTTAATTCTTTAACATAAAGGTGTTACCCCTGGGTAAAACATATTTCTTTTGTCCATAAAGAGGTCGACCTGAACTAAAGGTTTCTTTGTACATCCAACCTTCCTGTGCTTTACCCTGAGAGGGAGCGAGGTCACAGACTGGAGAATCAACCTCCAAAGGCCAAATCGGAACCATTTTACTCACGTTTCAGTTTTTGTAACCGAAAATAGCGTTTTGGAACACCTTTTATTTGACTTCCCCAGCCTTTCTGGAGGTGTGTCTCTCCCTGGTATAATGTGAGTCCGCCCTGGTCGGGGTCTGCATCCACCTCCTCCTCCTCCTCTGTGTCCTCCTCAACGCTCCTCCTCTCTTGACAAACCAAACTTGATTGTAAAAACGGAAAGAAAACATGGCATTAAAAAAAAAAAAGAAAAAAGATAAAAAAACTGTATAAACTTTCTTTCTGATGTGCACAAGTGATAAGTTGAAGAGTAGCTGTTATTTTCTAATTTCTTTATTTTATTTAATTTTCTGCCCCCTTTTTCTTAAGTCCATGAAGCTTGGTTAGTTGAGTATAATTACCCTGTACAGTGTTTGTAAGATACAGAATCTGAACACAGAATTCCCACCTGTGGATGTTTTTAGTAATACTTCTGTTCTGTCCGCCAGAATGAAACTCTTCTTTTGTTTCACATGTTTTTGTGTGTGCGTGTCACCGAGCGTTTGCTGTGCTGGAGGTTGGTTTTTAGCTCTCAACAAGCTCAGAAGTGGCAGAAAACCAGCCTCCTAAAACTGT
>NW_023418362.1:3187-6818 GCF_002922805.2 Oryzias melastigma
TATAGTTGTAACTCAATACATTTTATGTGTAACTGTGTGTACTTGCAATTGTTTTTGGTGTTTTTAACATTTTCTTAAAGCAATTTTTCTTATAATGGTAAAAATGTGTAAAATTATTTACATTTAAAACGTGTTTCTTTGTTAATTTTAGATCTTATTGCTATTTATAGATAAACCAAGGCATGCTGGGAAATTAGCAAGGTTACCTTCCATGCCAACAGTCCCGCCCACAACCAAAAAAATACTTTCTAATGAGCTCCAGCAGAAAATATATTTTTAAATACTATTAAAAAATTTGTTTGCATAAGATCTGTTTTGAATTTGTAGCTCGTTCTAAAGTGCTTTAATTAGAAGGTTTTGCCTGCGCAAATTGTATTTCGAATAACTTTTATATTTGAGTGTACATATAAATACACAGTTGCAAGTACACAAACTGTATTGTATGACTTACAAATCAGGAATTAAGCACACACACAAATCCAAAGTTACACACAAACAGGCAAACACAAGTATCAGGTATTAATACCCACACAAATGTTTTGAGACTATTTTCTCTCCATAATATGAGCATTTATTAGAAGCTACCAAATACACAGTATATCTGCAAACCATTGATAAAAAGTTTAGAGATTTATGTGTTAACTCTTAAATTGTTTGCATCCGTTTGCTTTCTCCACTTCTAAGCATAAAGCAACAGTTAAGATAAAAAAATGATATTTAATTTACTTCAAATCTAAAAACAATAATATTATTACCAACATGCTGCAAAACTTTTTTGTAATTATTTTACCAGCAAGAAAGTTTTCTAAAAAATTTTAAAATAGAAAAAAAATACATCAACTTTGCACCAAAGTGGTAAGTTTGCCTCCAAATACTTTAATCTTTTATTAAAGTTTCTGCTTTTAAAGAGTGTTTCACTATAATAGCAAACTTTTGTTATGGCAGATTTGTTAATTACATTTGGTTTATGTCATTTAAATATTTGACATGTGTCTTAAGCAATCTGATAATAATTTTTAATTTATACTAAGGATAATGAAGCAAAATCTTTGATTAATTTCTTTGCCTACTGACTATCATGTTG
This sequence comes from Oryzias melastigma, assembly GCF_002922805.2. Lineage (NCBI taxonomy): Eukaryota > Metazoa > Chordata > Actinopteri > Beloniformes > Adrianichthyidae > Oryzias > Oryzias melastigma. The sequence goes on from NW_023418362.1 coordinate 4,272, forward strand.
TAAAGTTGGATTTTTTTTTAGATAAAACTAAACGTTTTTCTTCTGTTTTCAGCTGTTTTTATGCTTTATTTTTTTTATGACAAATGTGTGTTTGTGAGGGGATAATATTTGTTTAAATCCTCTACTCTTCGGCTCAAATTCTCTGTCCACTAGAGGGCAGTGTTTGCCCATTTGTTTTTTCAGGCCCCCAGTTTTCTTTACCAACATTTTTATTCTTAAGTTAAAATCATTATTTCTTTGCTATAAGCAGCATTTAGCAGATTTTTTTTTTTTTTAAAGAAAAAAAATCCCCAAAATATGTTAGGGATTTTTCAAAATAAAATCAGGTCATTTCGTACAAACGAACAGAAACAAATTAAATGATGCTTTTCATATAAAAAAATAAAAATAAAAAAAACATTGTTAGTATCCTATTATAAAAAACGGTGTGCAGCTGAACATCCCTTTTCTTGATCGTTGACAAAATGCTTATGAATAAAAAAAATTTTAAAAATTGACGTGAAATTTTGCAACAAATAGAAAACTCAAAACTATATGAAAGTATTGTTCAGTAGTACAAACGAACAGGAAACAAACAAATTAAATTTTGCTTTACATATTTAAAAAAAAAAATTGTCAGTCTCTTATTTTGAAAGGGTGTGCAGCGGAAACCCCCCTTTCTTGATCATTGACATAAACGCTTTATAACGAAAAGATAAAAGAAATTACGTGCAGCTATTTTAAAAAGACAAAAACTAGATGATAGTATTGTTCCTCTTGCTAGACAGATTTTACAAAAAGGAGAAAAAAATTAAAGTGTATGTTGGTTTTTCAAAATAAAATCAGGCTATTTAGTACAAATTGAATATTTCATAGTAAAACTTTGCAACAAACTGAAAACACAAAACTACATGTTCGTATTTTTTACATCTATGTCAACAAAAGAAGAAAATAAATCAAACCGTGTGTTGGATTTTCAAAATAAAACCAGGCTATTTCGTACAAACGAACAGGAAACCATCAAATGAAATGATGCTTTTCATATTTTAGACTCATGTGTGCGTGCGGTTGAAGACAAACTGAGCGCACTGTGAACCACTTGTGTTGGGTGGCAGTCCAGTAGCAGCGACAAGACATTTGACTTGTGAAACACGCGGGGGGACAGTAGTATGGCATGCGTGTATCATGTTCTGCCTTTCAACTCTCAATCATTTTTGGGTGCTTGACTTTTCCTTTTTTCCTGCCGGCCTTAATGACTGCTGCGGATTGGACGTGTGGCCGAGCATGCAGAAGAAGCTGGCCATTCACCAGCCAATAAAAATAGCTGTGGTCTCCATGATGTCACCAGTGAGTAAATCATTGATCTTAAATGTGGAGGAAGAAGAGAAATGAATATGATGGGGGAAAAATTATATGTTTTGCATTATTTCTGAAAAACAACTTTTTTTTTTACTATAAAATCCTCGACAAATTTAGAAGACGTTTCCAGATTGTGGAGACGAGGACGTACAAAAGAGTGATGCATGAAACCAAAAAAGTGACAAAAGAGGCTGAATCTCCAGCTGCAGTTACCAGCCAGACTGTGAGGCTAAAGCTGGAGTCTGATCTCACTCCCATACCTGGCATTCTGAAGCCACAACACCATCCTGCTGATGAGGAACCTGAGCTGTCATAAATCTTCCCTGTTTGACCATGTGACATGCCTAATTTGTGATCCTGCCCTCTGCCCAACCTCCACCTCCCGGTTACTCCGCCCACAGGACACCTCCAGCTGCTCCGCTCTCTGGCTGCCACCCAAACATGGGACGACCTGGAGGAAAACGACTCAGAAGAAACATTTAAGTACACAAAAGGTTCCTTTTTTTAATTAATGGGTCTGCTACCTTTAACACCCAAAGCGCCATTTGGGTCGATTTCTCACAACCCACAACCTAACAGGAGCCACACATCCTTCAAAAAACAATGTATTGTTATTATTTTTATGAGAAATAGAAATAAACTATTATTTTTCTGCATCAATAAAAAAGTTTAAGTGAAAATATATATATTTTTTCCCCCAAATATGAAACAATTTACAACTTTTAACAAGACTTCCTTTCAAAATAAAAGACTTCCTGTGTCACGTCGGATCATCTCGATGGAGCAAAAGTGGTAGGTGGTGTAATGTCAGCAATGAAAAAATAAAAACATTGTATTTTTTAAACATTTTTGGTGCTTTTTAGCCAGAAATTCCTAAATCTAAGTATCTAAAATTGAAACTAAATAATTGTATTTTTGGAATCATGGGGAACATTTAAAACACTGGAATTTGTCAAAATGTTTAGTTCTTTATTATCAATTAATCAATTTTTACTTTATTTTGCAGTTACTTTTTTTAAACTAAAAGCTTTGTATTGGCCACAATGTTAAATAAATTTGCTCTCAAACTCTTATTTGATTTATATCTAAATGTTTTGTGTTACTATAGTTAAAGTTTCAATATATTTATTTTTTTTTGCTGGATTATCAACAAAAATGATATTTCTACTGCTTACAGTTATTGTTAGTTTAGTGTTTTTTGGATTTTTC
>NW_023418363.1:0-1168 GCF_002922805.2 Oryzias melastigma
GAAACGAGGGAGTCTTCAGTTTCGGGGCTCGCCGATTCAAATCTTCGAGGATTACACTCCTGAGGTGGCGGAGGAACGCGCCAAATACCGAGTGGTGATGGCTAAGCTGTACAACTTGGGACTTCGGCCAAGCCTTCTGTTCCCGGCCCGCTTACAGATTACCCTGGAGGATGGCACAAAAAAGAAGATTTCGTCCCCAGAGGAGGCCGCTGCTTTTGCAGAGAAACATCGGCGAGCTGCGAGGCCCGAACAACCGGACTCTTAGCCTGATTAGCCTGCTTAAGCTAACCCTCGGGCAGTTTATTATTGTTCAGGGGAAGAAACAGAAGGGTAAAAGTCACTATAGCTATCTTGTCAGAAGGTTTGAGCGTGTTTAAAACAAGCAGTAAGTAAAGGTAATGGTAAATGCATCTTAAATAGAGTTTGATGTGTAATAATCCGTTTATGGTTTTTAAGTTTTTTTTTCTCTCCCTTTGCACATTTAAGAAATCTCTGCCTTCACTATATCTTTGCCAAACTCTATCTGTCTTAATATTATAAGTCTACCTCACTTGTATTATTTTTCTTTTGTTGTTATGTGTGTATATATATAGAATTTCAACTCTGTTTTTACAAAAAAGTTTTTTTTTATATACTTTTCCCTCCATGCAGACCTTTTCTCAAAGTTTGTTTTATACAAACGCCAATCTTATTTCATTTGATCTAAGCACTATGGTACTTTATTTTAATTTTGGGCCCATAAATATTGCAAGGGGTTTTACAACTTAATCACTCAAGCTGCTGAGTCTGAGACAAAGTGAAAAGAAGGAAAGATACTGAAAGGGAAGTGGAATAATAGGGGTTCAGTTAGGCTTGGGGAAGGGGGAAAAGAAGGGGGGGCAACACCCTCACTTAATTTTTTTTTTTTTTTAAGTTATTCATTTTGTGGATCTCTGTTTTTCATACACCCTTATCATATTATGTTGTTCTCATACAGGCACACCGCTTGCTTACTATTTGCTCCTGAAGACCGCTCTGATGATTCCATTGCCGGTCACTGACTCAACCTAATATAACCGGAGGGACCACTGCTGGCGGACAGGCGGTGAGGATAATTTCCCTAAACACTGGTGGGCTAAACGCAGCAATTAAACGCACAAAAATTCTAACGCATATTAAAAGCTTAAAT
>NW_023418363.1:17865-18609 GCF_002922805.2 Oryzias melastigma
ACGTGGAAAGTTCCAGACAAAGGAATCAAAGCAACAACATCTGATTGGTTCATTTTGGAGGGAAAGCTGCAGCAGTTTTTCTGTGATTGGTTCAGCCATGCCTCTCCCACTGCTCCACTGCACAGGGCTCAACATTCCAGGGGGGGTTGGTAATCTTGCTTTAGCTGAGACCGCAATGTAACATCAGAACTGACATAACTGCTGCTGTTTTCAAAGCCTCATTCTCAACTTCAAGCGGAACTCGTTTCATGAGTTTTAACTTCTGTGACAAACTCTACAGTTCAGCAACAACAGTGAAAACTCTGGGTGAAATTCTGAGCATGAGATTTCCCAGAGTTTCTTTATCTGTACAAACATGATTAATTTAATGAATATACGTTTTTTCAAGTTACAAGCTCAGAGGAAGAAAACAGTTTCCAGCATGAAGATGGGCAGCATGCAGCAGGAGAACATCAGCCTGTTCTCTATAGTTTATAGATCTATATTTTCTTAATTCAATAACTCTGAACTAGGGCTGTCAGATTTGTCGTGTTAAAAACGCGTTAATTTGACACGTGCATGACGCCGACAATTTTTTTGACGCATTAATCGCGGATTTCCTCAAACGTGCCTTTCTACGTCCCTCATCGCCCTCTAACTCACCGGCTGCTCTCACTAGATCACGGGAGGGTCTCCAACCAGCGACCTACTAGCTAAAACCGGCCCGGCGCCAGGACGTGGACAGCTCCTGCACCCTAACCCAGC
>NW_023418363.1:19735-24669 GCF_002922805.2 Oryzias melastigma
CCAACAGACAGCACTTTTAATTTATAGAGGTCAGCAGCCAAAAAATGTTGATTCAGAGTTTGGTTACCCTTTACCGCCAGAAGTTCAGAAATGAAGGAGCTCTCAGCACTGAGAAGATGTGAAACATACAACAGTTCAGCAGTGATTATCTGTGTGTCCAAACCTCCATCCCTCAAACCACTAAAGGTTTCACAACTTCTCACAGAATTTAGCAGATGAGCTGCTGTCTGTGATCAACATCAGCCCTCTTGAATGAAGAAAGATCCAGCAGAGCTCAAAGTTTGTCCTTCAGTGCAGCTGTGACAGTGCAGCGTCTATGTAAATATATATAAATGTGCACAAAATTACACATTTGATTGACATCTTCTCCCGAGCTGCTTTCAGTGGAAGGAGGGATGTGAACAGCCAATAAGCTTACTCATGATTGTCGACTGTAGCTGCCCTAAAAACGCGACTCAGACAAACTCGGTCTGTCACTGTCAGTAGATTTGGCCTCATTTGGCGCCGGAGCTAAGGCATTTATGCGGGGTTGTTACTCCCTCTGTCCAGTGATAACGTGGTGTAGAGATGCCCACTGACGTTGATGTACAAATTGGGCTTGCTATCTACCAAGCGCAATGAACTGTGGGATACCTTTGCTTTTGTTATTCTAGGTAAATTCGATTTTAAATATGGGTTTTTGTCTACGTGAGTTGTTGTCTGGCTGTTTTACTCTGTTTTTCTCTATATTATTTTGTTCGAATGTGTTTACTTATTTTTGCACCATAAGTGAGAGAGAAAGGTCTCCCATTGGTGATTCAGTTTCAGGTCCTCCAGCCGGGATTTGGACCGGGGGCAACAGCGCTGACCACTGCACCATATTACGGCCTACTCATCTTGATGTACACTGTAATCTTGTTTGCAATACTCTTACCTGGTTATGTCACATATCCTGTTATCTGGAACATTTCTTAGATTTGGAACCTGCAGAGAACCAACAAACAGCAGAAAGCCACACTGTGGGAAAGACTCCACACTTCTGACTGATGTTCACGTCCACTTTATTCTTCACAGGAAAGATTGGAACAGAACACTGACGACTAAAAAGAACAGAGAAACACTTCTAATCTGTACTCTACTATAAAACATGAATCACACGAACAACAGACAGAAACACTAGTCTGTTTCTTTTTCCAGCTTCTTCCTTTTTACATTTTGGGAAAAATCTTTTACACAAAAAACCATTACTTGCTCATGTGACTGAACAAAAATATAAACTGCTGTCACTACTTTTTGTTCAAAATAATATTGAAAAGTTCACTGATAACTAGGGATACAACGGATCAGAAGCCTCGGTTCGGCACACACGTGTGTTTAAATGAGCCCCCCCCACCACACCCACACACACACGTGTCCATCAACATTGAATGGAATTCATGTCAAATTCACGTTCATTGTGTTTGTTTTGACAAGCGCTAAAGTGACTCATGGTTATCTTAAAGTCTATTCACCCGAAGTTTCATTTTAACTGTTTTATTTATGATTAAATTCAGACATTAAGGGGGGTGGGATGAGAACATTTGTATTCTAAGGAGTACTCCAGATTTAGTATTTTCAACACTATATTTAAGCATTCTTTTCTCAGTTTTTGTAGATTTGGTCAAAAGGCATGCAAATGTATCAGAAACTACACGTTCTAGCATTTTGTTTCTATTGGAAGTTTAAATGTTTTTTTTAAATACGTAGGCCTCAATGAGCAAGTGTTTTGATGTTACATAGAAAAATAGCCTTTTGTGCATGTCAAGTACTTTATATGTTTTATTAAATATGTTTTGAAGCGTTTACAAAAACTAATTTAGCTTTTATCTTTTTGTTTTTTGCAGTTTTTTTTATAATTTTTACTTTTTACTGATCCGAAATATGATCCAAACCGTGACCCTAGAACCGTAACACAATCCAAACTAAGTTTTGTGAACCGTTACACCCCTACTGATCACATTACGTGTTAAAGTTAAAGATCTATACAAAATGTTTCTCATGTTGTCATGGTACAACACAGACAACATATATTTCAGGTAAGCATAAACTGCAAACATTATTAAACCATTCACGACAAAAGATTTACTACTAATAATTCAAAACACATTTCTTTTTACTAGTACTTCTTAGCATTTTAGCATTTTTTGTCGATCAATTCAAACAGTTAAACTAGTATTACACAGAATCATTATGCATTGATTGAAAATGACTGATCCTTAATAATTCCAGTTTTTTACCTTTATGGAAGAATTTTTTTTTCACAATCTCACTCCCTTCTCAAGTAATCCCCTAATGTATTTTAATGCATATGTGGGTGTCGCTAAGCTTGAGATTTATACTAAATACTTCTCTACACTGGGCTGCACGGTGGCGCAGTGGTTAGCGCTCTCGCCTCACAGCGAGAAGGCCCCGGTTCGACTCCCGGCTGGGACCTTTCTGTGTGGAGTTTGCATGTTCTCCCCGTGCATGCGTGGGTTTTCACCGGGGACTCCGGCTTTCTCCCACTGTCCAAAAACATGCTTTATAGGTTAATTGGTGACTCTAAATTGTCCCTAGGTGTGGATGTGTGAGTGAATGGGTGTGTGATTGGGGCCCTGCGACAGACTGGCGACCTGTCCAGGGTGTACCCCGCCTTTGCCCATCAGTAGCTGGGATAGGCTCCGGCACCCCGCGACCCCGAAAGGGACAAAGCGGCCAAGAAGATGGATGGATGGATGGACTTCTCTATACTGCTTCACAAGAAAAAGTCATGTATGAGTTTTCATGCGTTGTTTTGAGACCAGTCATTTCACTAAAACTTTTTCACATTCTTTAGAAGAAAAATGCTTCTCCTCTGTGTAAGTTCTCATGTCTTTCTTGTGATTAACAAGATATATCTAAAACTTAACTTTAAAAGTAAAAGGCTTTTTTCCTTTGTGGATTCTCATGTGTATTTTGAGACTAGACATTTGATTAGGGGTCATACCATGAAAATTAAACTTTTTGAGGGTTTAAGTGCATTAAACTGTTCATTCGTCTCTATAAAGAACCCCAAAGCTGTATTGTGATCCGTTCGAGCATTTAGAGTAATCCCCTAAAAATCTGCGCTGTAACCAGCAGTCCCTCCCAAACCCACAAAAACAAGCGGGTGGAAACATGCAAGAGAGCTCCAACCGCTCCTTCCAGGAAGAGTCTGCTCTGACAGCACCTACCCCAGTTTAATACCAAGACTTCAAGACTAATACCAAACATCTTTAAATAAATTTAGAATTTTCGCAGGAGAAATTAAGAAAGACAGTCTCTTGGATGACGTCATGAAATGGGCAGCAGCCACACACAGTGGTAGGCCACAGAAATCGAGTCGTTTTACTTCCGGTTAGGAAAAAACTCGTGAAAAATAGTTAGTGTTCCAAGTTAGTGTTCCAAAGGTATTATATGATAATATATATGGATATAGTTCACTCTGAAAGGCTTACGAAAATCATGGTGTGGCCCCTTTAAAAACTGTATTACACTATTTGCAAGAAAAGGACTTCTCTCCTGTGTGAGTTCTCATGTGTTTTTTTAGATTAGATATAAGATTAAATCTTTTAGCACATTCTTTACAAGAAAAGGGTTTCTCTCCTGTGTGAATTATCATGTGTTTTCTTAGAGAAGACCTTTCACTAAAGCTTTTGTCACATTCTTTACAAGAAAAAGGCTTCTCTCCTGTGTGAGTTCTAATGTGTGCTTTGAGACTAGACATGCTACTTAAACTTTTATCACATTCTTTACAAAAAAAATGTTTCCCCCCTGTGTGAGTTCTCATGTGTTTCTTGAGATTAGAGATAGCCCTAAAACTCGAATCACATTCTTTACAAGTAAAAGGTTTCTCTCCTGTGTGCAGTCTCATGTGTATTTTGAGACTAAACATGTCACTTAAACTTAAATCACATTCTTTACAGGAAAAAGGTTTCTCTCCTGTGTGAGTTCTCATGTGTCTCTTGAGATGCGAGATACGCCTAAATCTTTTATTACATTCTTTACAAGTAAAAGGCTTCTCTCCTGTGTGAGTTCTCCCATGTCTTTTTAGAACTGACAATTGACCAAATCTTGCATGACATTCTCTGCAAGAAAAAGGCTTTTCTCCTGTGTGAGTTCTCGTGTGTGATATGAGACTAGACATATGACTAAATTTTTTATCACATTCTTTACAGGAAAAGGGCCTGTCTCCTGTGTGAGATCTCATGTGTTTTTTGAGACTTGACCTTTCAATAAAACTTTTATCACATTCTTTACAGGAAAAGGGCTTCTCTCCTGTGTGAGTTCTGATGTGATTTTTCAGAGTAGACATTTCACTAAAGCTTTTATTACATTCTCTACAAGAAAAGGGCTTCTCCCCTGTGTGAGTTCTCATGTGTCTTAAGAGATGAGAGACACGCCCAAAACTTGAATCACATTCTTTACAAGAAAAACTATTCCCTCCAGTGTGAATTCTTATGTGTTTTTTGAGACTAGACATTTTACTAAAACTTACATTACAGTCTTCACAAGAAAAAGACTTCTCTATTGTGTGTTTTTTCATGTGTGATTTGAGATTAGAATTTTGACTAAAACTTAAATTGCATTCTTTACAAGTAAATGGCTTTTCTCCAGTGTGAGTTCTCATATGTGATTTGAGATTAGAAATTTGACTAAAACTTGAATTGCATTCTTTACAAGTAAAAGGCTTCTCTCCTGTGTGAGTTCTCATATGTTTTTTGAGACTAGCCATTTCACCAAAACCTTTGTCACATTCTTTACAAGAAAAGGGCTTTTCTCCTGTGTGAGTTCTCTCATGTCTTTTTAGATCTGATAATTGACCAAATTTTGCATCACAATCTTTACATGAAAAAGGCCTCTCTCCTGTATGGGTTCTTTTGTGATTTCTGAACTGAGACCAGTAACCAAAACCTTTA
>NW_023418364.1:0-1836 GCF_002922805.2 Oryzias melastigma
CTAAACTTCACTAAACTAAACAGACTAAGCTAAACTTCACTAAACAAAACAGACTAAGCTAAACATAATAAGCTAAACATAACTAAACTAAACAGACTAAGCTAACCATAACTAAACTAAACAGACTAAGCTAAACATAACTAAACAGAATAAGCTAAACATAACTAAACAAAATAAGCTAAACTTCACTAAACAAAACAGAATAAGCTAAACATAACTAAACAGACTAAGCTAAACTTCACTAAACAGACTAAGCTAAACTTCACTAAGCTAAACAGACTAAGCTAAACATAACTAAACTAAACAGACTAAGCTAACCATAACTAAACTAAACAGACTAAGCTAAACATAACTAAACTAAATAGACTAAGCTAAACATAACTAAACAGACTAAGCTAAACATAACTAAACAGAATAAGCTTAATATAACTAAACTAAATAAGCTAAACTAAACAGAAAAGGCTAAACATAACTAAACTAAACAGAAGAAGCTAAGCTAAACTAGACAGAATAAACTAAACTAGACAGACTAAGCTAAACATAACTAAACTAGACAGAATAAACTAAACTGAACTAAACTAGACAGAATGAGCTAAATATAACTAAACAGAATAGGCTAAACTAAGCTAAACTAAACAGAATAAGCTAAACATAACTAAACAGAATAAGCTAAATATAACTAAACTGAATAAGCTAAACATAACTAAACAGAATACGCTACACTGAAAAAACAAACTTTTTGCATCAGTAATATATACTTAATTATTCCTCATAATATTTACATAATAATTCATACATAGAATTGTCTAGTAAAGAAGTTAAGTTTATATTCATAAATGCAGTAAAATTTAATCAATAATTGTTAGTGCAAAATGTTACGAGGATTTTCCTAAGTAAATCTTATTAGTTTTTTTTCAGTGTAAACTAAACAGAATAAGCTAAACTAAACAGAAGAAGCTAAGCTAAACTAAACAGAATAAACTAAACTAGACAGAATAAGCTAAACTGACCTAAACTAAACAGAATAAGCTAAACTAAACATAACCAGACAGATTAAGCTAAACAGAACTAAACAGAATAAACTAAACTAGACAGAATAAGCTAAACTGACCTAAACTAAACAGAATAAGCTAAACTAAGCTAAACTAAACAGAATAAGATAAACTTAACTAAACTAAACAAAATAAGCTAAACTGAACTAAACAGAATAGGCTAAACTGAGCTAAACTAAACAAAATAAGCTAAACTAAACAGAATAGGCTAAACTAAGCTAAACTAAGCAAAATAAGCTAAACTAAACAGAATAGGCTAAACTAAGCTAAACTAAACAAAATAAGCTAAACTGAACTAAACTAAGCAGCATAAGCTAAACATAACTAAACTAAACAGAATAAGCCAAGTATAACTAAACAGAATAAGCTAAACTGAATTAAACTAAACAGAATAAGTTAAATATAACTAAACAGAATAAGCTAAACTGAATTAAACCAAACAGAATAAGTTAAATATAACTAAACAAAATAAGTTAAATATAACTAAACAGAATAAGCTAAACTGAATTAAACTAAACAGAATAAGTTAAATATAACTAAACAGAATAAGTTAAATATAACTAAACAAAATAAGCTAAACTGAATTAAACTAAACAGAATAAGTTAAATATAACTAAACAGAATGAGCTAAACTGAATTAAACTAAACAGAATAAGTTAAATATAACTAAACAGAATAAGCTAAACTGAATTAAACTAAACAGAATAAGTAAAATATAACTAAACAGAATAAGCTAAATATAACTAAACAGAATAAGTTAAATATAACTAAACAGAATATGCTA
>NW_023418364.1:5998-6708 GCF_002922805.2 Oryzias melastigma
GTTTAGCTTAGTTTAGGTTATTTTGTTAAGTTTAGTTCAGTTTAGCTTATTCTGTTTAGTTTAGCTTAGCTTAGCCTATTCTGTTTAGTTCAGTTTAGCTTAATCTGTCTGGTTATGTTTAGTTTAGCCTATTCTGTTTAGTTATATTTACCTTATTCTGTCTAGTTTAGTTCAGTTTAGCCTATTCTGTTTAGTTATATTTAGCTTATTCTCTCTAGTTTAGTTCAGTTTAGCCTATTCTGTTTAGTTATATTTAGTTTATTCTGTTTAGTTATATTTAGCTTATTCTGTTTAGTTAGATTTAGCTTATTCTGTTTAGTTTATGTCAGTTTAGCTTATTCTGTTTAGTTATGTTTAGCTTATTTTGTTTAGTTTAGTTTATCTTATTCTGTTTAGTTTAGCTTAGTTTAGCTTATTCTGCTTAGTTATATTTAACTTAATCTGTTTAGTTATATTTAACTTATTCTTCTGAGTTTAGCTTAGTTTAGCTTATTCTGTTTAGTTTAGCTTATTTTGTTTAGTTTAGCTTAGTTTAGCCTATTCTGTTTAGTTATAATTAGCTTATTCTGTCTAGTTTAGTTCAGTTGAGCTTATTCTGTTTAGTTCAGTTTAGTTTATTCTGTTTAGTTTAGCTTATTCTGTTTAGTTTAGCTTATTCTGTTTAATTTAGCTTAGCTTCTTCTGTTTAGTTTAGCTTAGCTTCTTTTGTT
>NW_023418365.1:0-1656 GCF_002922805.2 Oryzias melastigma
GACGGATTTGTCAAATCTCGCCAATGGAAATATAGGATTTGTCCAGATTTTCTTTTTCTTCTTTTAGATTGTCTTTGAATTTCATTAGTTTTCACTTTGTTCTCATTGTTATCCCAGATTTTTTTATTTTTTAATTCCCGTTTTCCTGCAATTGCACGACTCAAAACACAGAGATTGACCGAAAGTCTGCATAAAGAACCCACAAATATTACTAACATGTCTTATTATATTTATGGAGATCTCTTTTGCTTCTCCGAGAACTTCAGGACAGATATGATGTTGTTCTTGTCAAAACTCATCAGGAAAGAACCAAAGAATTGTCCCGATTGTCCAAATGACGCCATAGATGTAGGAGTAACTCAGAACTCTTCATCGCGGAATAATCCAACGCTGCACAGAACGCTGATTTCAGCTGCATGTAGACTCGAGATAGACCAAACCAAAGGTTTTTATGAGGAGGATGAGCTAACCAAACCTGTAGTTACAACTGTCCTTATGGGTGGATGTGGGTGAAAAATGGATAAACCTGTAGGACATGCAGCACAAAATATCAAGTCCGTAGACCATTTGGTGAACCCATAGAGAAAATGATCATACATAATTTTTCGACAGGTATGCTGGAGGGGAAAGGTCGTAGTGAACACATATACAACACTCAAGGGTAAAAAGACGCAGGCTTGTCATACTAAAGACACTTGTGTGCCACCAACACATTCCCATCCTCGACTTGTCACATATTGACGTTTCTTTGACATTTAGGGTGTCCCCAACTCGTCGTTTTTTTGATGTGCTGGCTGTTGGTAAAATCAAGGGTCTGTAACCCTTGGGATGCAGTACCAGATGCAGCCGTGGATCCGGTATCTAATCCGGTATCTGATGCAGTATTAGAGGTATCAGACGTGGTACCGGAAGCAGTACTGGACGCAGTATCGGAAGCAGTTTCGGATTTGGTACCAGTTGCAGCATGTATCGGATGCAGTTTTGGACACAGTATCATATGCAGTATCGGATGTGGTATTCGACATGGTATCAGACGTGGTACGGGATGCGGTACCAGACACAGTATTGGATGCGGTACCAGACAGAGTACCGGATGCAGTACCAGACGGAGTATCAGATGCGGTCCCAGACACAGTATCGGATGTGGTATTAGACGCGGTATGGGATGCGGTTTTAGATGCGGTATCAGACGTGACGTCAAATGCGGTACTGGTCCTCAAGATGCGTCCAGTACCGGTACCCTAACCCAGTACTGATACCCTAACCTGGTACCAGATGCGTCACCGGGCCTGTACCGGTTCCAGTTGCGGTATCGGGTGCGAACGGTTAGATTACCAGCACTGGGTTAGGGTACCGATCTGCTCCGCGTCCCAGTATTGGACCGGCTTCGGCTAGAGGCCCGGTACTGAACTGAACCGGTTCTGGTTTTCGGCCCGGAGGTTGAGGACTCATGATGTAATGGGAACAGACAGCACGTGAAAAAACATGGAGTTAGGGACACCCAAAATGTCAATCAGTGACATGAAGGGGTCCTTTACCAAATGTCGACATGTGACGAGTTAGGAGTGAGAATGAGCAGTGGTGTCACGTGAACACTGTGTGCATGCAGTCACTAAGGAGCCAGTACTCGCACTAGTACTGGTAACGACTAGAGTA
>NW_023418365.1:1856-6916 GCF_002922805.2 Oryzias melastigma
AAGAGGAAGCACCCAAATCCCCAGGAGTGGAATTGAGAAAAAAAAGCTGTTGGCAAACTCTCCTTCTTCTTCTTCTTCCAGGGACTGCTCTCGTGAGAAACGAGATTAAACTCCTCTCTGTTCGTACACATTCACACCTCACGTAGCATGCTAGGAGAACCAAGAAGAAATCTTGCTGGTTAACCCTTTAAAACCTGAGCTCCAGTGTCTATGCTCTTTGATTTACTCTAACTTTTCAACCGTTAACGCGATCAATGTAATTCCAGCCGATTCTGAAGGAGACAAGCGGCGCATTAATGGTTGAAAAGTTACAGTATGTTAAAGATTTTGTTTTTGAGTGATGCCGGTGACGCCTCAGGTGTTAACGGGTTAACTGAGGGATAATTTCTACTAAAACGATACATAATTTACTGTATTTTGGGGGCTATAATGCCTGATTCGTGCTTGTGGTCGGAAGTGTAGCAAACGGAGGCCATTTCCATTCAGCGCCCTTGTTAACGATCAGTAACTTACTGTATTTTCGGGGCTGTAATGCCTGGTTCACACTTGTCGCAGAAATGCAGCGCAGCGGATCGTTTCGTTGTTTCGCGAGCCGCTTTTCTACTTCAGAATCGAATTACGTTGACCACGTGAACGGTTGAAAAGTTACAATATGTTAAAGATTTTGAGTTTAAGTGTCATCGGCGACGCCTCAGGTGTTAAAAGATCAACTGACAGATAATTTGTACTAAAACAATCAATAATTTACTGTATTTTCAAGGCTATAATGCCTGATTCATACTGGACGCGGCCCTCCGCTGAAGGCTCACACCATCGTTTCAGCGTCTGGTCTATTTCCTACGCGAGCAGCGAGTGAATCTGCCTCAATTCCGCGTCAAGATACATGAGAAAATCCAGTTTATTTTCCAAGTATAACCAATTTTTCACAATAAAACACCGTCATTGACAAATGTGATCATGTTTTTGTGTCTACACAGACTGTAGAGATGAAAATAAACATAGATATCGCTCCGGCTGACTGATAATCTCGAGGCTTTTAAGAAACAGCTGCTTTTATAAAGAGCTTTTAGTTAATTTGTACTGTATTATGTTTAATTTATTTTCTCTCATTGTTTTACTGTCTAAAGCACTTTGTGATTTTATCTGTGAGGTGCTCTATAAATAAAATTTTACTAAATCTACTAACTACTCGCGTCTTCTTAGTAGAAACACGGGGTAATACTTTTAGGTTATTAACTTACCCGGGATGGAAAAAAAAAATCTCTGCACGTGTCGATAGTTGCGGAAAAATGGGCGTCTAGCGTTAAGTAGCAGAAAAAAAACAATAAAGCACAAAAAAATTCCTATATATTTCGTAATTTTGGGAGAAATTGTATTTAAAATGAGCAAAAACTGACCAAACAATAAAAGAGATAATACTAGACTGAATATTAACACACTTCACTACTGTAGCACAGTGATGGTTATTTAGCTTTAGGAATCTGGTTAGCACAACAAATGAACAATTATTCAGATAACCATAACATATAGACAATGCTAACAAATCAGCTAATCTCTTTATATCATTTATAGTGTATTATAAACTGGACATGTTTGGTTCACTGAGTTTGTTTCCGGAACAAATTTTCAGTTTTCTTCTCTTGGGTTGCTGTCAGTACTCATACACACATACAGTACTTGTTATTTATTTACTCTTTAATAATATATAGGTTGCACTCCCGGCCAAACTATGTAAAAAACCAAAAACAATATTTATACAGTGAAGAATTTGGTAGCTGAAATCCCAAACAAAAAGGTGGTTTGCTGAGATTCTCCTCCTCTGGTTCGTGGAGTTCGCCTCGTTGCCTCCAGGATGGGAGAGCTCCAGCTTCTCTGATTTAAGCTGTCAGGATGAATCTGACTCAAAACTTGGAGAGTTTAGAAAGGATTCTCCCAGTAAACCTACGCTGAGATTGAGAGGAAATCTACGATCGACTGAATTCTGACAGAAAGGAATCTAACAGATGAACACGAACTGACTGCTGATCATCACTAAAGACTTTTTCTGGTTAATAACAGTTACTATCTGGTACACACCAGTTATTAACCAGAAAAAAAACAATATTTCACTTCATTTTTTTTATTTTTTTTCTGGTTACTAACTGGTGCACACCAGTTATTAGTCAGAAAAACATTTTTTATTTCAATTTATAGAAGAAAAACGTTTTTCTCGTTACTAACTGGTGCACACCAGTTAGTACTTTGGTCCACATCAGTTACTAATCATGTTTTTTTTTTTTCTTCAGTTTTAAAAAGAAAAATGTTTTGGTTAGTAACTGGTGAGCACCGGTTACTATCTGGTGTGCACAGTTGCTATCTAGTGCACATCTAAAAATGTCTTTGTTCACTTCAGTTTTTAGAAAAAAACATTTTACAGTTATTATCTGGTGTGCACCAGTTAGTAACCAGATTTTTTTTTTATACTTCAATTTATAGAAAAAAAAAATCTGGTTACTAACTGGTGCACACCAGTTACTAATCAGAAAAACTTTTTTTTTTTTTTACTTCAGTTTATAGAAAAAAAAAAGTTTTTTTCTGGTAAGTAACTGGTGCACACCAGTTATTATTTTGGTGCACACCAGTTACTAATAAGACTATTTTTTACTTCAATTTTTAGAAAAAAAAAATTTGGCTAGTAACTGGTGAGCACCGGTTAGTATCTGGTGTGCACAGTTGCTATCTGGTGTGCACTAGTTACTAACCAAAAGTGTTTTTTGTTCACTTCAGTTTTCAGAAAACACTTTTTCCAGGTATTATCTGGTGTGCACCAATTAGTAACCAGAATTTCTTTTTTATATATCTCATTTTTTTTTCTTCTGGTTACTAACTGGTGCACAGCAGTTGGTATCTGGTGCGCACCAGTTACTAACCAAAAAGTCTTTGTTTACTTCAGTTTTTAGATTTTTTTTTCTAGTTAATATCTGGTTTGCACCAATTAGTAACCAGATTTTTTTTTTCTTTTTTTACTTCAACTTTTTCTTTTCCTTCAATGTCCCTTTAGGAGCTCCGTACATGTGTGTGTTTGCATGTGAATTTGCGTTTTTACCTTTACTTTTAAAATATAACACTAGGTATAAAAAGTTCTCAAATATAAAACAAATAGTCATAGTTTTTTTTTTAATTCTACCCATTTTTTGGTCTAGTTTCCAAAGTGAAAATGTGCAAACAAACCATCTTAGACTTGAGGACATTTTCCAATGAACCAAGAAGGCATCATGCTGGTCAATTCCTGTAGAATCCTCTCTTTTCCCTGTCATTAACTGATCATTTTAACAAACTCCACCATCAAGTATCCGCTCCACTGCATTCATGAACCAGAATGTTGGTCTCTGTGTTTGCTGGTCACTTCTCTGTTTGGCAGCTCCATCCACAGCTTGCTGGGAACCGCGGTTCTGCGATACCAAACCGATCCCAAAGGGTTATTAGGGCTGATGTTCTGTCTGGGCAGAAAACTAAAACATGCACCAGCTTGCAGCTGCAAGAACAATCAAATGTGTGTTTTCTCGCTCGATCTTTGAGTTTCCTTCCACCAAAGCGGAGTCTATGTCTGTCTGCAGATACCGGCGCGGCATTAGCATGAATAAATATTTAAGGCTGCGTCGCTCTGACTGGGAAATCAGGGAAACAAATCAAGGAGGTGAACTGCAGAGGGGAATATAGGTTGTGGAGGATAAGTAATCACTGCAGACAGACTTGTGCTTCTCTGTCAGGGAAACAAGGATCCGTGACTCCCTGAAGGAAGCTGCCCGTGTGTTTTATTGCTCTCATTTGCAGCCTTACATCTCTGTCACCTTCAGACTGCTCGTCCTCGCGCCTCGTTTTCTGCCCTCGTCTTTACCCATCCCTCAACGTCTGCTCCTGCCTCTCTTTATCACTTTCCCCTTTTCCTGATGTCCACCCCTCCTTTCTGTCACCGATTCTTCCTTTGTGTCTTTGCTTTACCAGCGCTCATTAAGATGGATTTACGCGCTCAGCAGCACCTATAGGCTCCTTTCAACGTAACACCTGAGCTGCTAAAGTCTCATTTTTCTCTTTATTAACGATGGAGGCTTTGAATAAATCCATATAAACGGAGAGCTCAGCAAAAAGTTTACAAACAAGCAAGTAATCGACGAATGTAAGGAAGAAGCTTCCGTGTAGAAATGTGATGTTTTTTGACCTCATACTTAATATTAGTAGTCAAAAAGACAGAAAACTAATATTTCATTTGCAGAAAGATGAACATACTAAGAATGAAACAAACACCAAAAAATTCAAATTTTTCATTTAGAAAAGCAAATAAATAAAAAAGTAAAAAGACAGCTCCCAGAAGTTTTTATACACATAAAGTAAAACTTTAACATACCGTATTTTCCGGACTATAAGTCGCACCGGAGTATAAGTCGTACTTTTAAGAGAATAGTCCAACATTTATGAACAAATTCAACAAGGCCGACGTAACGTTGCATTTGACATCAAATGCAATTCATGCGTCAAATTCGAGTCCGCTGAATCTTTTGATGTGCGTCTAATTTAATTCTCAATGCTTGTCCAAAAACGTGTTCATAAACTAGACACTCCCATTGGAGAAGCTGTCTGAAGTTAAATAAATAAAACAAAGTTAAATCAAATTCAGTACATTCAGACTCGGTCCTGAAGTTTTCATACAATTTGTTTTCAGACTGGCGTCTGCAGGACATACTAAACCTTGTGACTGGAGATCTTCTGTCATTGGCCAGGAATTACAAAGGCGGGGCAAAGCTAAGACTGGAAGAAATTGTGTCCAAATTATCCCGATAACCTATAAAAAACTATATAGTGTGCTGGATTTTAAAGGTAATTCGGACACGATACTCACTACTCTTCTTTCATTTTTCTATATGACGTCACCGATTTCAGAAAGTGAAAATCGAACAAATACAAACATTTCACGTTTATTTCTGACTTCATTGTGTTCTGATGGTTTATTAAAAAAATACATTTAAACACTTTTTTTTGTTAAAAATTGTTCGACCGCAATGCATTGTGGTCTTTATTTGATA
>NW_023418366.1:0-739 GCF_002922805.2 Oryzias melastigma
ACTTATACTCCGGACCAATTTATAGTCCAGGGCAACTTATACTGCGGAGCGACTCATACTCCAGAGCGACTTAAACTCTGGAGCGACTTAAACTCTGGAGCGACTTAAACTCTGGAGCGACTCATACTCCAGAGCGACTTAAACTCTGGAGCGACTCATACTCCAGAGCGACTTAAACTCTGGAGCGACTCATACTCCAGAGCGACTCATACTCCAGAGCGACTCATACTCCAGAGCGACTTAAACTCTGGAGCGACTCATACTCCAGAGCGACTCATACTCCAGAGCGAATTAAACTCTGGAGCAACTCATACTTCAGAGCAACTTAAACTCTGGAGCGACTCATACTCCAGAGCGACTCATACTCCAGAGCGACTTAAACTCTGGAGCAACTCATACTTCAAAGCGACTTAAACTCTGGAGCGACTTATACTCCAGAGCAATTTGTACTCCGGAGCGACTTGTACTCTAGTGCAACTTATAGCTCGACCTATTCTCCGAAGCAACTTATACTCCAGCGCAATTTATAGAGGGACTTATATTCAGGAGTGACTTATACTACTGAGTGATTTATACTCCAGAGCTATTTATAGAGTGACTTTTATTCCAGATAAATTTATACTCTAGAGCAATTTATAGAGTGACTTATACTCCAGAGGGACTTATAGTCTAGAATATGTGGTAAATGCTTTGTTTTTTATTATTGAAAATAAAAAAATAAAGTTTTATAATTTATTAC
>NW_023418366.1:4396-5188 GCF_002922805.2 Oryzias melastigma
ATTTGTGTTCATCCAATGCAAAGATTAAAAGATATATAGGAGTAATGACCAACATTTCTGACACTTTAAATTGTTCTCAGATAGTATTAGACGAAAAGCTGTTTTGAAGGAGTCACTATTAAAAGTGAGATAAAACAAAAAAAACGTCCTTTGAGTCGGATTCGAACCAGCATCGTAAAAAGGAAATAAGAACAAAAGATTTGTCCTCCTTCGAGCCGGATTCGAACCAGCGACCTAAGGATCACTGCGTAGTTCGCCTACAGTCCTCCGCTCTACCAACTGAGCTATCGAAGGGGCCCGACACCTTAACCGCACACACAGGTATTTAGAACCGCTGTCATTCCACGCGATTTTGACGTAGAATCCTGCTTTGTTTCGGGAATAAATAAAAAGTTATCCATAGAGGACACACGGTTTTTTTTTCTAACCATAAGGACAAAGAAATGTGGCAGGTGTATGGAAGCCCAAACTGTTCTTAATTAAATAAATAAATACAAGATTATTTAATCAAGCAACACTCCAATAAAAGTCTTTTCAATAAATAATTGACCATTTTATTATGAAATATATTTCATTAAAATTTAAATGGACCATTTTATTATGAAATACGTGTCATTTTTACTTTAAAACATAATTTTTATGTTAAAAACATTTCATAATAAAAAATATATATCATTGGCTTCACACCGCCATGTGTGCGGGAACGCACGCGGCGGGGTGGGAGTGCGCTGAGCTCAATCCGGCAATCGGCAGTGTGTGTGTGTGTGTGTGGGGGGGGGGTCTGGACATAAG
>NW_023418366.1:5263-6829 GCF_002922805.2 Oryzias melastigma
TAGACTCCTGCTCTACTGTGTGTCGCCCCGTACCCAGACAGTAATGCAGACAATCCCCAAGATGACATATTTCGGTGACATCCGTGTAGCTTTGCTGAGCTTAGCGGATCAAATAGAAACAGGCCATCTGTCAGCAGACGTTATTTTGAGACGTTTGGACAACATTTTTGAAATGATCGATTTGGTACACGCGGCAGAAGAGCACGCTAACATCCACGACTCTATGTACGACGCTGAAGTTGGCTTCCGATTCACAGCTTCCAATTCGCGAGAGCGTTCCACTGTATTTTTCGAACTCAGACCACCTAAAAACAGGTCCTGTTCGAAAACTACTGTATCTAGACAGTTCAAACCAGGATTAAAGAACGCTCTCGCGAATCGGAAGCCAACTTCAGCGTCGTCTCTCTCTCTTTCTCTCATCCTCTGTCCGCTCCGAACCCCCGCGCATTTAGCGCATACCCGGCCGCGTGCTCGCTTATGTCCAGACCCCCCCCCTCCACACACACACACACCGCCGATTGCCGGATTGAGCTCAGCGCACTCCCACCCCGCCGCGTGCGTTCCTGCACACACGGCGGCGTAAAACCAACTTCAGCGTCGTAAATAGAGTCGTGGATGTTAGCGTGCTCTTCTGCCGCGTGTACCAAACCGATCATTTCAAAAATGTCGTCCAAACGTCTCAAAATAGGTGTGCTGACAGATCGCCTGTTTCTATTTGATCCGCTAAGCTCAGCAAAGCTACACGGATGTCACCGAAATATGTCATCTTGGTGATTGTCTGCATTACTGTCTGGGTACGGTGCGACACACAGTAGAGCAGGAGTCTAGGCATACAAGTCGATTTCAGAGGATCAGCCAATGAACGTTTAGATCCCACCCACTTTCAGTGATTGACAGACAGAGTTATTATTCGGAAAAAGCTCATCATGAAATAAATACGTCGTTCTGAAAAACAGCATTGTGAAATAAAAAGGACACTTTGGAAAACAGTAATTTTGAAATAAAAGTTTCTACAAAAAAACCTACATGATTATAATAATATCCAACATGAAAAAAATTATTATGATATATATTTTTATTATGAAATGTTTTTAACATAAAAATTTTGTTTTAAAGTAAAAATGACACGTATTTCATAATAAAATGGTCCACTTAAATTTCAATGAAATGTATTTCATAATAAAATGGTCAATTATTTATTGAAAAGACTTTTATTGGAGTGTTGCTTGATTAAATAATGTTGTATTTATTTATTTAATTATGAACAGTTTGGGCTTCCATAGTATCCAGCCTTCACAGTAGCCAGGAGAGGCTCCAGCAACCCTGAGACCCAAAATAGGGATATGGGAGTTTTAGAAAATAGACGTATTTCGATATTATTGCTTTTAATATATATTTATGTTAAAATAAATATATTTTGTCCATCATGAAATAGTTTTTCCGTAATTGTAGGCAAATATTGTACGAGGAAGCATGCTTGCATGGGATTAATGCCAATTTACTTTGTGCTAAAAATGGAGTCACTCTATTATGAACTAGAAGTTTTTCTGACAGCGCACATCACGT
>NW_023418366.1:24216-26373 GCF_002922805.2 Oryzias melastigma
GTTTACATCCCATAATGCTCGGCTACGGTGACCGTTTTGGTCAGGTGGATGTGTGCATTGGCAAAATGTGACCAAAAGTGACATGACTCATGTATACTGATATAACACATCTGTGCAATGATATGTATGCTATGGAGAAGTTATTGATCAAACAAGAATGGAAAAAGACTTTTTGGTCTGATCCTGTATTTTAATGACCTCAACGGATCAGAGTTATTAATCTTAAGCAGAGACTCCACAATATGGACAGTGAGGAGGGGTGGATTGCTTTTGCTTTTAATTTCATTGTGCAATTGGGTGCAATGACAGAATAAAGATTCTATTCTATTCTATTCTATTCAAATGAAGACACGCCATTAAACACATTTTTTTCTTCAATATGTCACATATTTGGAAGAAACATGCTGCAATAATGTTTTAATGTCAGATTTCTGTGGTTAAGATGTAAAAATCCTTCTGGTGAACGCTAAAGTCGCTGCAGCTGAAGATAGGTACATTATTTATGTTTTTAGGATCTTTCCAGTCTTTGACAATGAGGTAGTCATTTTGTTTCTGACGATGATGCATGTATAATTATAAAACCTTTGTGTTTTCATTAGTTGGTCTTCAGAAGTACGATTATTAATTATAGATATGTTTCTATCTGACCGAAATGGAACAATCATCAAAAACAGAGGAATATTTTTTAATTATTCAACTCTGTCACTACAGTTCTTGAAGAATAACTGAATAGATGTTTAAAAAAAAATAATTACTTTTCTGTTTTAGTCAGCACTCCACTCTGCTGTAACACGAGCCAGGCCGACATGAATTCAATCACATCGGATCACATTTTGGAATCGTATTTATGAATGTCATTAGTATCCAGGGTGTGTGTGTCAAATGCAGCTACCAGAAGATAATGTAAAGATGTAATTTTAAAGTCAACAAATGACTGCTGCAGGAATTATGAAAGCTCATGGTTTCTATGTAGGGAGGAAAAGGGAGCAGACGAATCAGGTTAACCAGGAACCTCTGATGTTTACAGATGACTGTCTGATCTTTAGTGATCTTCAGTTTAGAGACAGGATCCAAGCAAGAGAAAGACAGCAGAGATGAAGATGTTGAAGTTCTCTTTTGGAGGACAGATAGGATCAGGAATGAATTGTTAGAAGTTTTGTAGATAAATGCATTGAAACCAAATCTGGACACATTGAGAGGAGGAACGGTGATTATGTTGGATGGTTGGAGCGAGCGGGAAAGAGGAAGACCAAAGAGAAGGTACTGAAAGAAGACCTGCTGGGGTTAAGGAGGAGGATGCAGAGATTAGGGTTACATGGAGAATCTGCTGAGCTGAAAAACAGAAGAATCTTTAGCCCTTGTTCTAGAACAGAAGTCTGCAACCTTCAACTCTGAAAGAGTCATTCTTTCCCACTGACTACAACCCAGTAGGAGCCACTGAGTCTTCCTTCACCCTTTAAAGAAATAGGACAGATTTGTATTTATGCTATTGTCACTACTATGATAAACATAAATTAAATGTTCACTTTGCATGAATAAAACAAACTTCAAAAAACCTTATTAGTTCTTGTGAGTTCCTTTCAAAATAAAAGACACCCTGTCACATATGATCATCTCAGTGCAGCAAATGTTGTATAGTAGGTGTAATGTCGGCATTGATTACATACAAATAGTAAATTTTACTGTTGTTGCTCCATCAAATGTAAATCGAACAAACCAAAATGAAATCTGAGCTAATTAATGAAGTGCTTATTGACGGTCATCGATTTTATGTAGTACAGGATGTACAAATATTTGTCAAACTGTTGTAGTTTGACTGGCGTACTGTCCTTTAGCCATTTGAAAATGAGTCAAAGTTTGAGCTAAGTTACTTTTCCCCCCTTTACTAAATTCTCACTTTTTACTTTATAGTTATCTTTTAACATTTAGAAACATTTTTTATTTTTCTTTAATAAAAGAGCCACATGTGGCTCTGGAACCGCAGGTTTCAGACCTGTTTTAGAATAAACTATAATCAAGACCTTGGATTGAAAACGTCTTCTAATTAGCATTACAGCGTCTTTCTACACCTTCTATGACGGCTTTTTTACATTATTTCTTCCTCAATTCATTAATCAACAAACTTCACATTTGGATTAACACAAACAGTCCTCATTC
>NW_023418367.1:0-2152 GCF_002922805.2 Oryzias melastigma
GGTATGCAAACGTGTTGTCAGGATCAGTAGAAATGGCTTAATGATAAGAATAATTATCATACTCTGTAATTGAGGTTCGTGTGTTATAGGTGAGCTTGTGTCCTGTTACATACGCAGCATGTGGTCATGCAGGAGATCAATCGGGGAGGAGATTTTAAATAGAAAACAAGGACAGTGTCAGAAAATCTAAACTGGGCAAAAAAGTCATCAAACTGAAAGCTGGTTGTAAACCACTAACAGATGATGCACTGAATGAATGACATGCACTTCAAGGGGACAGTTTTTTTTTAAATTAAAAATCGCATCATGTAGTCTCATATTTTGCCATATTCTTAACATGCATTCCAGTTTGAAGGAGCCATCTTAACATTAGCCTATTTATGTTTCCAGTGGGGAGATTTATTTTTGATAGTAGTTTGTAATAGTGTCCACATGGAGGCATCATAGACCGTCACTTTGTGCTCGCGGTTCATAATCTGCAGCTCCTCCCAGATTCACCGGATGAATATTTCTCAGGCGATCAAGACAAAGAAACGAGACGTGGCAGTGAGAAAGACGCACGGGGAATCATGTGTGCTGCGTTTGAACTCATCGATTCTCATTTTTGAAAGGATCTGGTTTCTTTGTTCAATGTGGATGGATGGAATTATGCTTCTCCCGGACAGATCGAGCGCTTTGTGGATTTATTGTGCCGTCGCTCTGCTGGGTTGTTTCTGGGAAGCGGTTTCTGCTCAGCTGTCTTACTCCGTTTCAGAAGAGGCGAATCTGGGGACTGTTGTTGGAAATGTCGCCAAAGATTTGAACCTAAACGTGCAGGATTTGCAGTCCCGCATGTTCCAGATCGTTGCGGGATCAAAGAGAAAGTACTTCGAGGTAAATTTAAAGAGTGGTGCGCTTTACGTGAGCGAGAGAATAGACAGAGAGGAGCTCTGCGGCCATGAAGCGAAATGTTCAATTACGGTAGAAGCGGTGATTAATAATCCTCTCAAACTGTACCGCATCGAGGTTTTGATCTTAGATGTAAATGATCATTCTCCTGTGTTTCAAAGCGAATCTCAACATATCAACATTAGTGAAAATACATCAGCAGGGAAAAGATTTCGTCTGCATTCAGCTGACGATGCAGATTATGAGAGAAATTCAGTGACTGCCTACAAACTGAGCCCGAATGAATATTTCTCTCTTGTAACGCAAAAGGGGGACAAGGCCGTCCCTGAACTGGTTCTTCAAAAATCTTTAGACAGAGAAAAGGAATCATTGATTCATCTTACATTGACCGCCATAGACGGTGGAACCCCTCCTAAGTCTGGAATGATGTCCGTAATCGTCACTGTTCTGGACATCAATGATAATGCTCCTGTTTTTAGTCAATCGCTGTACAAAGTCACTGTACAAGAAAATGCTAAAATAGGTACAACGATCATTAAATTAAATGCGACTGATTTGGATTCAGGGCTTAATGGAGAGGTTTTATATTCATTTAGTGAGGTGGGTCGAGGGAAACAAGCTGATATTTTTCACATTGATAGAAAAACTGGTATTGTTACAAATAAAAAAAATATAGACTTTGAAGAGAACAGTGCTTTTGAGATTTTAGTTCAAGCCAGTGATCATGCTCTTTCACCAATGACTTCTGATGCAAAACTATTAATAGAAGTTGTAGATGTTAATGACAATGCTCCAGAAATTACTGTCACTTCACTTTTAAACTCTGTCAAAGAGGATGTGAACATTGATACTGCTATTGCTCTCGTGTCTGTGTTTGACAAAGATAGTGGAAAAAACGGGATGATCACTTGTAAAATATCCAACGACGTCCCATTTAAATTAGAAAACAATTATAAAAACTACTACTCCTTAGTGGTGGACGGTGAGCTCGACAGAGAGACCGCTCCTCAATACAATATAAGCATCACTGCTGCAGATGAAGGGAGACCTCCTCTGTCCAGCACGAGTGTGATTCATGTTCAAGTTTCAGACATAAACGACAACAGACCTCTGTTTACAGAAAACACGATAAACATATTTATGAAGGAAAACAGTCCATCAGGAACTGTTTTAAAAAGTGTGTCAGCAGTTGATGCAGACATTGATCAAAATGGGCGAGTGACCTATTCTCTTTTACATGACAATAGTAACTCAATGCCACTGT
>NW_023418367.1:2955-6735 GCF_002922805.2 Oryzias melastigma
ATATATATATATATATATATATATATATAAACATTTTATCTGTATGATGAAAATAATCAGAACTCAAAGTTTTCAACTACCAAATTTTCTGCTAATTGGGCATTTAATTTTAAAACCATTTCTTCCTATTTAAACTACTGCCTACTGGCATCTAAATACCAAATTTGTCCTTTTTTTTTAGCTTTACTTGCTCTTTTGTCACAATTTCAAGATTTTGTTTGGACATACTGAAACATGAAAACCTTCATACATACACACTTATATATATAGCTTTAAAACGGTCACTGTTTTATTTATCATACATATCCTTTGATAAAATTAAACATTTTTCAGACCTGCAATTCCATCACTAGTGTTTTTTACTCTTTTTACTTCTTTGCTTTTCATTTAGTGTAATCGCTTTCTAATTCCACTGCTTTAGGCAGTTTTAAAGTGTGTTTAGATAGATAGATAGATAGATAGATAGATAGATAGATAGATAGATAGATAGATAGATAGATAGATAGATAGATGTGTTTGTATAATCTATTTTTGTTAACATTTCTAGTGTTTTGGCATCGTCTGTATGGCAAATGTTTCCTTTTTGTTGGATGGTTCTTGTGAGACGAAGTTTTGACTGAAGTCCACACGGGGACACTGCAGACCGTCACATTTAGACTGGGTTAGAACCGGGCTCCTCCTAGATTCAGCCTGATGACGCGTGTGAGCTTTGTAACAAAGAGAGGTGGAATCACAAAACACGGCTTTGTGTTCGATTCCCAACATGCAGAAAAATCCGCTTGCAGTCTTTCTTCTTTGATTCTCATTTTATCGGATACTTTTTCCCCCCTTGTGTTTCTCCCTGACGATGTTCAAACCGGGATGGACGAGCTTTTTGTGGATATATTTGATGGCTGTTCTGCTGCATTGTGGTCGGAAGGCTGTGGTTGCTCAGCTCTCTTATTCTGTTGCGGAGGAGACAAATGTTGGAACCGTTGTTGGAAATATCGCTAGAGACCTCAGCATCAGTGTGCAGGATTTGGGAACTCGTGAGTTTCAAATCGTTGCTGGATCGAGGAGGAAATATTTTGAGGTAAATCAAAAGACCGGTGCTCTCTACGTGAATGAGAGAATCGATCGAGAGGAGCTTTGCGCAGACGAGGTCTCGTGTTCGCTTAGCCTGGAGGCGGTAATAAATAACCCCTTAAAACTATATCGCATCGAAATTACTATATTGGATGTAAATGATAATTCCCCGCTATTTGTCACCCGCTCGCAGACGATTAACATAACGGAGAATACCGCTGCAGGAACGAGATTTCTTCTGAAACGAGCTCAGGATGCAGATGTTGGAAAAAATTCTGTAAATTCATATAAAATCAGTCAAAACGAGTATTTTTCTCTTTCGTTACATAAAGGAGAAAGCGTAACTGCAGAGTTAGTGTTGCAGAAAGTTTTAGACAGAGAAAAAAAGTCGCTTATTCCTCTGATACTAACAGCCGTGGACGGAGGGACACCACCTAGATCAGGCAGCATGACAATAACTATTAACGTTTTGGATGTCAACGACAATCCTCCTCTTTTTAGTCAAAATCTTTACAAAGCCAGAGTGTACGAGAACGCTGAGATAGGGACGTCGATAATAACACTGAATGCGACAGATTTGGATGAAGGTCAGAACGCGCAAGTGTCTTTTTCTTTCCTTGAAATAGATCAGGAGAAACAAAAAGATTTGTTCAGTATTGATCCAAAAACAGGCACAGTAACGAATGTAAAGAACATTGACTGTGAAGAAAAAAATACGTATGAGATTCGAGTTCAAGCCAGTGACGGAGCTTCTTCTCCTCTGACTTCTCATTCAAAACTATTAATAGAAGTTGTAGATGTTAATGACAATGCTCCAGAAATTTCTGTCACTTCACTTTTAAACTCTGTCAAAGAGGATGTAAGCATTGGTACTGCTATTGCTCTCGTGTCAGTGTTTGACAAAGATAGTGGAAAAAACGGGGTGATCACTTGTAAAATCTCCAACGACGTCCCTTTTAAATTAGAAAACAATTATAAAAACTACTACTCCTTAGTCGTGGACGGTGAGCTCGACAGAGAGACCGCTCCTCAATACAATATAAGCATCACTGCTGCAGATGAAGGGAGACCTCCTCTGTCCAGCACGAGTGTGATTCATGTTCAAGTTTCAGACATAAACGACAACAGACCTCTGTTTACAGAAAACACGATAAACATATTTATGAAGGAAAACAGTCCATCAGGAACTGTTTTAAAAACTGTGTCAGCAGTTGATGCAGACATTGATCAAAATGGACGAGTGACCTATTCTCTTTTACATGACAACAGTAACTCAATGCCACTGTCGACTATGATAAATATCAGGTCAGAAACAGGAGAAATAACCAGCCTTCAGTCTTTTGATTATGAGAAGCTGAAAACGTTCCAGTTCAAAGTTCAGGCCACAGACTCTGGTGTTCCTCCACTCAGCAGCAACGTGACTGTGAACGTTTTTGTTCTGGATGAAAATGACAACAGTCCCTCCATTCTTGCTCCTTACTCTGAGCACGGCTCCGTTAACAGCGAGAACATCCCATATTCTGCTGAAGCGGGATACTTTGTGGCAAAGATCAGGGCTGTGGACGCAGACTCTGGATACAATGCTCTGCTTTCTTATCACCTGTCTGAGCCCAAAGGAAACAACCTGTTCCGGATCGGAACCAGCAGCGGGGAGATCAGGACTAAGAGGAGAATGAGCGACAATGACCTGAAAAGTCACCCCTTGCTGGTGCTGGTTTGTGATCATGGAGAACCTTCTCTGTCAGCTACTGTGTCCATTGAGGTGGTGGTTCTGGAAAGCAGCGCTGACATGCAGACTCCGTTCAGACACGTGCCTCTAAAGGAGGACAGCTTCTCGGATTTGAACCTGTACCTGCTGATCGCCATAGTGTCGGTGTCCGTCATCTTTCTGCTGAGTCTCATCAGTTTGATGGCTGTCAGATGCCACAGGACAGACGCAAGTTTCAGCAGGTACAGCGCTCCAATGATCACCACCCACCCTGACGGGAGCTGGTCTTACTCCAAAGCTACTCAGCAGTACGACGTGTGTTTCAGTTCGGATACTCTCAAGAGTGACGTGGTGGTTTTCCCCGCACCGTTTCCTCCTGTAGATGCAGAACTGATCAGTATAAACGGAGCCGACACTTTTACCAGAACTCAGACTTTACCCAACTCAGAGAAGGTAAGATGATATATTTTAGTCTAAAATTACACTATGAAACATTGCAATTCTTTTTCGGTTTTTGCATATTTCCTGCTTTTATGATGTTTTTTTTAGTAGTGTACTGTGGGCGTGATTGAATGATTATTTTATATACTGCTGTTCGATAAGAAGTCGTTAATTTTACTGAGATATGAGCATTTATTGCAAAACTCTTATTTTTATACCGTTATCGGACCCCCAATTTTTTTGACTTATTGCTTATTCTTATTTGGTTTCTGTTCATCAGCATGTAAGACAGTTTTTTTTAGCACCTTCCGTCTCAGTGTTATTCATAAAATATTGTTATAGCATTTGACCTCATATTGCATAGATTCTTTTTCTTCTATTTGTTTTGTAAACTTCCACATTTTTGGGTTCCACTTAATGGAAACTGAAACAAATTGTTCAGTTAAATAATCTTCTTGCAAGATAAAAAAAGCATATTTTTTTATCTTTGATATTTTTTCTGTCTTTGTAATCAAATATAAGCTATATGAAAAATATATTTTCAAAGAGAACTGTCAAAGTGTTAA
>NW_023418368.1:0-5592 GCF_002922805.2 Oryzias melastigma
TTAAAACTCGAGTCAGTAAAAGGAATCATAATTCCCATCACTAGAACTGTCAGCTGGGGCAGACAATTAGAGGGACGCAAAGCACCTGTAAGCGGGTGGGCGTGTCTGTGCATAGGGAGGGTTTTTCCGTCCAGTTTTTTTGGCTGAATTATGAGGAAGCGACACCGAGGAGGAAGCGACACCGGAGAGGAAGCGGGACCCGGAAACAGGAGCGGTACGCAGCACGGGCGGTCCAGGACAGAGCGAATCTGTGGAGTGCTGAGGGAGGGGTGGATTGCCGAGCGGACGACAGCGGCACGCCGGCTCCAGTAAAAGCGGCGCTCCAGCTCCAGCGGTGCACCGGCTCCGACGAC
The DNA here is from genome assembly GCF_002922805.2 of Oryzias melastigma. NCBI lineage: Eukaryota > Metazoa > Chordata > Actinopteri > Beloniformes > Adrianichthyidae > Oryzias > Oryzias melastigma. Next base: position 354 of record NW_023418368.1, read on the forward strand.
AGCGGTGCAGCCGCGGCAGTCTGCAGTCCCAGGATCGGCAATGCTCTGGTAATAGGATCGACTCCAGCTTCAGACCCACGCCAACTCCCAGATAGCTCGACAGCGGCAGCAGGACCAGCTCGAGTCTGTCGCCAGGCCCCGCGATCAATAGAGCAGCGGCATGCTCCAGGAGCCCCCCAGCTTGCGCCCAAAGAAAGGACAGACTGAACTTAATTCACCCCCGCTCCCACAAGCTAAGTAGCCAAACTTTCCGCCTAGCCACCGACGTTATCACCCTCTGTTTGTTGTGTTGTTTTAGAGTAGCCTTTTATTGGTGTTTTTGATCTGTTTGTTTTTTTTTGTGCTTGGATTTTGTTTTCGCTCCACTTAGTGTTTAATGTGTTGGCGTTAGGTTGGGTCGGATGGGCGGATTGCGGCACCTGGAGAAAAGGGGGCGTGACATTTCAGAACTCCTTATTAATCGCCTTGTTCTTAAAGAAGAGAAGTCTTTCTAGTTTAAAACGTTTTATTTGAAGGTGGCACCCATCTTGGGAACCTTTTAATTGTCTGTCATACTCCTCTTAGAACTTTTGTTGCTTTTTTTCTAAGCTTTTATTAGAAAAGTACTTTTTTGTAATTGTCATATTAAAAGAAACTTTTGTTTTGAAAACACTTTGGCCTCTACTCTTTGTATCCAGTTATCTCCCCAGTGGAACATCATTTGTGCACCACTGATAGAACCATTGCCACAATTGATTCTGTCAGCGGTCCTTTGGGATTTACTTACATTTATTCTTTTTTGTTGAGCTAAAAGGAGCTTTTGGGTGACGCCGCTGCAGAACGGCGCGTGCCCCCCTTGCGCGCCACAGCGTTACTTCACATACGCTGCCACGTTACCCCGGGCTTACACCGCTAGCGTCAAGGCTTCGCTGCGTTGCGGGAGTGGACTACCTACAGCCGATGGCTTACACTGGCTGCTGCACCAGCCACAGCATGTGAAAGCTCAGCCAGGACAGAGTAGTGCTGGATCTCTATTAGGGATGTCCCGATCCGATCACGTGATCGGAAATCGGGGCTGATCACGTGGTTGGGGACTCGATCGGAATCGGACTCCTTTGTCCGATCAGGGTCGGACATTTCATTTATTTTCATTATGATCAGAGCTTTTTATTTCATCTTATCTTCATGGATAAATACTCCACTAGAAGTCTGCATGTCACGAAAAGATCACAAAATGTCATCACCAGAAAACGCAGCAGAAAACGGCAGCAAGTCAAGCATAAGGCTAACAAAACAAAAGCTAACAAAGCTAGCTAGAAAGCTAACTTCCGGGATCAATAACTCCTTTAAAAACGCTTTAAACTGACAGCAAGTGTATCTATTGGTTTGTCATGACTCAAACAACAACCTGTAAAGGTATTCTAACAGAAAAGGACAGTTTTTGTTTCTTTTTAATGTGAAGCTCTTCATGCTGCAGACAGATGGCTACACAGCAGCTGCTAACTGCTACATGCTAGCGCCGTGATATAACTCCTTAGGACCCGAGCTGTCCTTTGATATGCCTGTTTGATTTATCTGACAGAGAAATAACAGTTCAAAAAAATTAACTACTGTGGTAATAAAACTGAAAATGTGATGTCTTAAGAACTTAAAATGAGCACATAACCTTAAAAATAAATAAATAAAACTAATACATTAAAACTAATAACGATATCAGCTATTCATGAACACTCATCAAATTTTATGCTACAACAAAATCATAATTTATTTTTAAGAATTTTTAAATAAGAACAGGAATCACATTTGGTCAAAAATGTTCAATAGCTCTAAAGATGTTAAAGCTAAAGTCACTAAACTTTATCACATGAATAAATATCACTTATATAACAAGAAAATTTTATTTTCTTTCCCAGTTTATATTTGCTGTATTTTTACTTGTTTATTAAAGCTACTTCACAGAAGTGTTTTATTTAAGTTTTTAATGATAAAAGGTTATTAAAATATAAATGAGGGACAACACTAATCTGTTTGTTTAATTTATTCATGTTTTAAATGTCTCATAAAAGTATTGGATCGGGACTCGGTATCAGCAGATACACAAAATCAAATGACTCGGAATCGGATCGGGCCCAAAAAAACCTGATCGAGACATCCCTAATCTCTATGATCAGCTTCTCGTTGTCCATGGTTATGACTGACAACGCTGTGCTGCAATACACTTTGAGTAACCAGGAAATTACGTAATATTTACGACACGCTGAAACCGGTGAGTTCAGCGGAAAGTTGGTTTTATTTTGAAAATATACCGGATGCACTTTAAATTCGCTCGCATGGTTTCCGGTTTAAGTCGTGAATATCCCCAACTTCACAGAAAGTGATGACGATCAGCTGCAGCGTCCGTCAAAATTTGAACCAAACGAAAAGGATTCGCAGCAACGAGGAGGTCAGTCCGCAGACGCAGGACGTGAACGTCTGCAGTGGAAGTTTCTCTCGCACTTTTAATGTTACAAAAAGACTGCGGCGCACGCAACGGAGCCTTGACGCTAGCTGTGTAAGCGAGGGGTCACAGTCTGATCAGATGCACATGAGAAGCGCGTTCAGCGGTATTTAAAATAAATAACCATCCTAACAAGTGATCTGTTTGAAAACATGACCAGGTCCTTTCAAGTTTGTCTCGCGCTCCTCAGACGGCTGCGTCTAATTCAGGGTGAAGCTGGAAAAGTGCTGCGAAGATTAAGCTTTGGTTGGTGATTTTATGCGCATATACGCAACTTATTATTTATACGCTACAACCAAAACAGTGAAAAGAAGAAAAACAAACATTAAACAAAAAAGTCCAAAGCACATAACCTGAGACGTGAAATCTATTTCTACAGAGTAAATCCTCATCTAAAAATGTCGACAGCATGCTCCTCTTGTTGTTTTAAACTGCTGCATCAGTACATTCCATTGAGGAAAACAACAGTAGAACAATGATTGGTGCATTGTTGAATTGTAAAGTAGGTGTTAAAAGGTCTTCACGGACCGCATTGATGAAGTCTGCTCCCATTGGCTACCCGTCATTTGTCACTCAAACCCCCCAGACGGTCGACGTCAGACCCACAAACGCTTATTGAGCCATCTGATTGGTCAATTTATAACTCTAATAACTTGTGATAATGGAAAACAATCTTTTAAAAAATTAGGATTAGAAAAAAGAAGTTAAGCAGAAAGCAGCAGAGGAAGAATGATTATTCTGACATATAAAATGACTGAGAAATAACTGTCTGTTTCTCAATGTAAGTCAATGGGACTTTGGCCTTTTTGCAACCCAGTGGTACTTCCTATATGGAACACGGAAGGAGGGGGGTTTGCTCAGTCCAGTTATTCTTATATACAGTCTATGTCTAATACGGCCTAATCACATATCCCTCCGCTGAAACTCAGCTTCACAGATAACTCTTGTATCCCTTCGCAGAAGTTCTGCACTTCAGTGTAAAGCGCCCTCTACAGGATGAAAAACATTTTAAACAAGGTCTAGTAACCGGGGTTACACTAACATACAGTAACATTTAAGAAATTGATGAAAATAACCAGAAATTTAAGAAAATGATAATAATCCATACAAACAAATACCCCCCCCCAACCAAATGTAAAGTTTTAAGAAAAAATGTTATACTTTGTGAATAAAAATGTTTAATATTTGCTACATAAAACTTAAAAATATATATTTATGCGTTTGCAGCACAAAGGTTTTTAGATGTGTAGTGCCTCTTCTTGCTTTTGCCCTATCTTTGATTTTGCGTTCAAAATGTTATCATAGTTCTACTTTTGCCACCCCAAACAGCCTGCTGGTTGGTCTAGATTCTATCCAATCAGGTGTCTCTGCCTCGTATTGCCATGCTTGGAGACTGAGGCAGACTTTGGACTTTCTGTTCTCTGTTAATCAGAATTCTGCAGTCTTCAACCATTCTGGACAGTTTCTCTTTGAGTGGAACTCAGAAGGAGCAGCAAAGCTCACATTTACAACAGGGTTCTGGATTTATTCATGTTAGTGTAGCGACCAGCATCTTTAAAATGTCTGCAGCAGAAAAAAAACATCTCAGCATCATCTCTGTGCAGCCTCATGTTACATTACGTTATGATTATGATTTGTATGTATGAGTTATAGTTAGGGCTGCACGGTGGCGCAGTGGTTAGCGCTCTCGCCTCACAGCGAGAAGGCCCCGGTTCGACTCCCGGCTGGGACCTTTCTGTGTGGAGTTTGCATGTTCTCCCCGTGCATGCGTGGGTTTTCACCGGGGACTCCGGCTTCCTCCCTCCGTCCAAAAACATGCTTCATAGGTTCATTGGTGACTCTAAAATTGCCCCTAGGTGTGAATGTGAGAGTGAATGTGTGTGATTGAGGCCCTGCGACAGACTGGCGACCTGTCCAGGGTGTACCCCGTCTTCGCCCATCAGTAGGCTCCGGCACCCCCGCGACCCCGAAAGGGAAGAAGCGGTTAAGAAGATGGATGGATGGAGTTATAGTTATAGAGCTATATGTTTTTGCAACACTGGAGCTTCCAGCTTCTCCTGGAGGAATGTTCTGCAAAACATGGTGACCTCCTTCACTCTGAGGTCAGAGGACTCAGCAGAGACAAAGTTCTGTAGCACTTCCTCTCTCTGCTCAGTGAATTCAAGGATTACGTGGACATAAATGGAGAAGATACTTCTTTACTAAGAGACACTGAGTGGTTGTTGGATCTGGGTTATATGTGACATGATCAGAGCTGTGAAGACCTTCAAAGTAAAGCTCAGTTTCTACATCCAGGAAATCAGAAACTAAAGATTTCATCTCTTCCTCTCAGTTTTAAAGAGGCTGGAAGTTCATTCAGAACTTCAGACTTCTCACTGACAGAATCTGATGTGAAATTTTTCAACACAAAACGTCTTTTGTTTTAACTTCACTGTTTTCAGTTGTTCAATGTGAACATTTAGAATGTAAATCGAATCAACTAAACATAAGTAGATCTCCAGCTGTTTCATTATTTAAAGTATCTCAGTGAGCATAAAAGGTTGGAGACTCCTGCTTTAGATGAAGTCCACATGCAGACTAAATCAGTGTTAGAATGGAGTTCTGTGGAGAAAAAACTGTAATGATCCATTTAATCCACTTTTTATGAATCAGAAACAACTTCTACAAATCAACAACTTTGTTTCATTGAATATTCATCATATATAAAATATCTGTTTTTTTTTAACTACATTTCTATTAGACTCTTTTAATTTAAAGAAAATA
>NW_023418368.1:5811-6773 GCF_002922805.2 Oryzias melastigma
GTAGCCGGGTTAGGCTCCGGCACCCCCGCGACCCCGAAAGGGAGGCAGCGGTCTGGAAGATGAATGAATGAATGAATGAATTCTGGGATCTCCTGATAAACATAGATTCAGTTCTGTAATGATGTAGCAGACCATAAAATGACTAGAAACTGACTTTAGAACTGTCTGCAGAAACTCCAGAACTGAATCAGCTGAAACACTTAGACCAGAGATGTCATCATCAAAAACACAGAGACACAAAAATCTAATATGCTTGAAGTGGAGAGCTAGACTGGTTTAATGTTTATTACAGTTTTTCTTGATTGCTGAGACACTTTTCTTGAAAGCTGCTCTCTTTTTCTCTAAACTCTGAACACAAAACCCAATTTTCGACCTACATTATTAACAGAACCTGAAACTCAAAACTGAACTTTGTTGTGAAATTGTGCCCCAAGTCAGTCAAAGTTAAAAACAACATTGAACAGTCACTAAACACCATATAGAAAAATAGAAAACACAATGCTCAAGACATGAAGCTGGAGAAATAAAAGTTTATTGTTGACTGCAAGCTTAAATGAATGATGTAGAAATTCTGTGCATTCAAGATCTTTATAAAGAGAAAAAAACTGAAATCTTGTGCATTTAAATGTATCACTTGTAAAAAAAAAAAAAAAAAACAGTGTTTATCACTTGTATACAAGTAAAAATTAAGTCCATAAATATACAAATAGTTTAATTTCTCAGCCTAAACATCATGTCTCCATACTGGGTCAGGCTGCAGGACTTCATCCACATCACAGGACACATTTTGTCTGTCCAGACAACGGGAACATAAACCCTGGAATGTTGTATCCAGGCTTGTCATGTCTCCACACCAAAGTCACACCAGGCTAGTTCCATGGCTTGCAGGAAAACTACCTTGGTGTAAGGATGGTGTTCATATACCTTCTACCACCATGAGGAGAATTCCTCAATAGTGTTTA
>NW_023418369.1:0-922 GCF_002922805.2 Oryzias melastigma
TTAATTTGTACATACCCTGATGATTTGTACATGAAAACATGCACACAGCTGATGCAAAAGAGTTTGAATGGCAGCTAAAGGTGACCATCCTCAACGGTGGCAAAAGATCTTGGAGTTTCTGGACTCCCAACAAACTCTGGTGTCCTTCATCCAGTGCTGCACTGACATTTCTGGATCTTGAGTCAAGGAGAAAGCTAAAGGTGTCAAAAAAAATCTACGGGAAAAGGTAACTAAACTGTACAAAATTTTTCAAACTGTATAAATGTTTATTTAAAAAAAAACATGCTTTAAAATGAGGGTATGGCTTCATGGAACGTATCATCTCATTCTATATTTATAGAGCCTCAGAAAGAACACGTTAAGTCCATATTAGAATGTTTGGACTGGTGCCAGGATTTTTTTTAAGTACTTAGAAGATGAAGATCCATCCATCCATCCATCCATCATCCATCCATCTTCCTCCGCTTCATCCGGGACCGGGTCGTGGGGGCAGCAGTCTAAGCAAAGATGCCCAGACTTCCCTCTCCCCGGCCACTTCCTCCAGCTCCTCTGGGGGGACCCCGAGGCGTTCTCCAAGAAGATGAAGATTACAAGTAGAAATGATTATAATGAAGCCTTTTTTCTGTAATAAAAGTTAACCACATCTCAGTAGTTGTTATTTATGGCATCTAAAACCAAAAAAGAAGCTCTTGAAAATAAGAAAAATCTCCAAGAAAACTATGTAACCTTTGATATGAAATGGGTTGCCATGTGCAGTGCTTATTTCCCTCTCAGCTTTTGGATTTTTTATGCTAATTTTACTTCAAAAGCAACTTTGTGGTTAGAAAATCTCATTAGCTGTGAGTATTCTTTCAGAGTTTTGCTTAAACATTTTTCTTTCTTTTTTGCCTTGATTTGATTTATTTATTTTCCTGCTGTTCAA
>NW_023418369.1:970-1190 GCF_002922805.2 Oryzias melastigma
AAGGCTATGGTTTGGAGAAAAAAAAAAAAACAAGAAAAACATTGGGCTTCTAAAGTTTTCATAGATTCTATGAAAACGTTTTGCTGGTGATAAAGGCTTAGTATGCACAACGATCTGTTGAGACCGGGTAGATCTCTACCTGGCAGTCAAAAGATTGGTGTTGCTCTCCAGAGACGGTCCAGTTAGTCTGTGAAATTATCCAGAAGATTAAAACAATCTA
>NW_023418369.1:5247-6783 GCF_002922805.2 Oryzias melastigma
GTGTGTCGTAACACAAGGGTTCTTTGTGAAAGATTAAGTGGAATCAATGACCACACTTCACATCTCAGCTTTGGCGCTGTTCACTTTTTTGTTTCTTTTCTTCTTCTACAGTACACTCCTAACACCGTACTCCACAGTGACTCCTGTGGTGAAGTAGCACATTTACCTTGAATATACAACACGCTGTTGCTCTGATGAAGTACTTTGAGAGGATCTCGTGAGCCATCCACAGATTGACGACATCTCCTAGCCGCCTCTATTACTATTTTTAATAACTATTTATTATTCAGTTGTTGTAAATATGTAAAATCTACATTTCAAAAATAAGTGGCTTAATGGCCACCACAAACACATAAATAAAGTGTATATTTATAAAAGTATAAGTGGGAATTTTCCTCTCTGGTCTATTTGGTCTATAAGGAACCAGGGCAAATGACTCTTTTGGTTTTTCAAGGTTTCAGACTTCTACACTTGGTCAACTCAACTCAAATCTAAAGTTTTCCACATTGATTAAATCATACATGTGTGAACATGAGAGATAAAGCATGAAGGGATTTTTTGGAATTAAAAATAATGTGGTGAAAACAATGTCTGCTGTCACATAAAAGGTGTTTAATGATTGAACGGAAACTACACAAAAACCTTAACGTTTTTAGAATGATTTAACATTAAAAATTGGTCAGTGAAAATCCTAAATGCAACTTAATCTACATAACATATGAACATATATTAATATATTTTAAAGACCTGAACACTTCAGATATATGAAGAGCAGAATTCACTAGAGAAATTGACAATATAAAAGTACAACTGAAAAGAAAAAAAAAGAGATTTTTTTTTTTAAGTAGAGATGAATTAGTACTTATGTAGTTCGCAATATTACCTAAATAAAAGCACAAAGCTAAATTGCTTTTAATTTTGTTACTTTTTGGGCGGGCTGTTTAGAAGTTTAATTTGATTGGATAAAATTGTCTACGTCAGCCCATTCCTGGCATTTGATTGGTCAATGACGTTGGAGGGCGGGAAAAACATCGGTAAACAAGGAAGTAAACGTCTCGTGACAGAGATGTTCTTTTTCTGATTTTACCGACAGTTTGGATCACGGTCCCGTTTGAGAAAAAAAAAAAAAAATAAAATAAAAAAATAGGGACTAGGGAGCACTGTATGCGGCACCAACAATGCAGAATGTGCGAAAGCGTCGAGGCAACAATTCCCACAGGTTTGTTCTTGTAGCAGTGCTTTTAAGACGGTGTTTTGTTTCCTTTGAAGCTTTGTTCTAATTGTAAAAACTGATATAAACATTCTATAAATTATTGTAGACGAAGTTGTTGCATAAATCAGATAAAACTAAGAAAAGCATGCTCTTTTAGAAGCAGCGTTTTCTGTCAAACAACCAATGTGGTAAAAGAATGCAGTTTCGGGTTAATTTGTTTTTTTCAAAAGGCAGCGTTTTAGCTCCAGTGATGTGACATTTCTTTGAACTTCCGATAAACTTAAAAGAAAAATAGCTAACTGTCTATGAGGAAACATTCTGTT
>NW_023418370.1:0-5790 GCF_002922805.2 Oryzias melastigma
GTGTGAATGAGAAATACTGCAGGAAGCACAAGAAAGAAAAAGTTGTGATTAAACTCCTCTTTCAAATTGAAGTCTAAAGAATGCAACAGACTCCAGATGAAGAGAAAAAGGTTCACTTTGCTAGATTTAATTAACAGAAAAAAACATTTTTAACTAGGAGGATCTTTAAGTCTTGGTTACAGACCTCTAAAGCCTAAACAGATAATTCAGGTTGCAGTTGGTGAAAGCAACTTGTAGTAAACATAAAGATGAATAAACACCAAATTTGGCACCAAGACAGCTTGCAAATTATATTTGTCTTTTTGGAAGTGTTTTTTTCTTTGTTTTATTATTTTTGTAGTGAATTAATACTGACCTATTTGACCTTCTAATGGATATTTTGCACTATGACTCCAAATGCATTTTAGATTTTTGTTCATGATCTGCCCCTATAAAATAAACACCTCTGTAACTACTGTGAGGCAAAAAAAGTACTTGTCATTCACCGAATCGGCGACGGAATGTAAAAAAAATATTCCAGAAAAATAAAAAATACAACAATTTTTGAAGAATTTACAATCATAAAATGGTGCAGACATTAAGATTAAGCTGCAACAAACAACAATCGAAACAAAACCAAAAAATGATCTGTGGAAAGAATTGAAAGTCTTTGTTGCACAGTGACAGCCCAAAAACATCACTGCTCTTGAGGAGATCTGTACTGTAGAATGGGCCAAAATAGCAACTGGTGTGTGCAGACCTGGTCCAGAGTTTCAGGAGACATTGATGCTCTGTCATTGCTAACAAGGGTTACATGCAAAGTATTGAGGTGAATTATGTAACTTATGCAAATGTGCTGCATCATTATATAAAAAAAATTGGGATGTCAGGTTTTACAGTGTTTATGAAGCGTTAAATCAGGTTAAAAACTATAAGTAAAACCTTACCTAGCTTTTGGTTGCTAACTCCAAACAGAGTAAATTATTAGTACAGACGTTATTACAGTTTTACATGTATATTAACTATGTTGTTGATCCATAATGCTTAGCAATTACACAATAAATTATTTTCAGTATTGCTTTTTAATGCATACAGAATAATAAACATTAGCTAACTGCTAATCAATGAGTTAAATTATACACTTGGCAATATAAAAGTATGCATAAAAGCAGCTGTTAACACTTTAATATTTAATAATGCTTAATTATGCATTAAGTAACATTCACTAAGGGACCCTTTTTATATAAAGTTGCCATACAGACTTCAAAAATCATAAAATGTGGTTTCTTTCTTGTTTATTTTATATTCCATCTCTCAAAGTTGAAGTGCATCTATGATAAAGATCATAGACCGCTTCAATCTTTTTAGATTAAAAAAAACTAAAGAAGAAGCTGAATTGTTGGCTGCCAAATTCTTTTTTATTCCACTTTGCTGGATTTTAACCATGTTTTAAGACATGTTTGGACTCTTAACATGTCTGACTCATTAATAACAAACTAGATAATAATTGAAATTTATAATGATATTTTTTAAATTTGGCCATAAGATTAAAAAAAATGAACACCCACCCAAAAAAAGTTCAAATATCTTGAAACTTCTTGTCAACTATGTTTCAATGCACAAGGCTGTTGTATCCAGCAGTACCACGCCACATGTATGTATGTAAAGTAGTTGAAAGGACTCAAAAAGAGCGCCAGAATGGAAAGTTAGAAGCTGCAATCGTGGTCTTCTTATAATCAATCCCTTGCTTTTACCTCCAGCTACCACAATGGCCAAATCAATCATAGAACGGATGTTACGTCCAGACCAAACATGGTTTTAGTTGCCTTTAAAATTCCCTAAACCGAAATAACAGTGTCCATTAGGCAAAGATAATTCTGTATAAGTATCAGATAATGTTTAACGTTAAATCCTTTAAGTACTTTATTAGATTTAGATTACAGAAGAGTAACTAAGGCTGAGATAGTAGAAAAGACAGTGATGGCCACTCAGCTATCATTTAGCTCTTGACTCTACGGGTTTGCAATTCTATGTGATGTGTAGCACTGGGAGGAATGGTGAAAAGCTTCCACTTACTGCAATTGTAGGCTTTTTGTCAGGGTAATTGAAAGATGTCAGTCCCCTCCTGTAAAAAAAGACTTTTAGTCACATCAGATAGACAAAGGTCTCTTGGGATTGTGAGCTCAATGGCAGCTGAGCAGCATTGATTTATGCCTCACAAACTACAAAAACCAAGTCGATAAACAACAAACCTGAAATATTTCTATGTTCAATTGGTCAAAATGGTTTTAAAACACAGAACATTTGAAGATATTGTACTATTACATGCATTAAATCTACATCTCAGTTGTTTTGAACACGATTTAACAGTTTTTCTCTTGACAAAAACATTTATTGAAATTTTTGATTTACAAGAAAAATGATTATTTATTCCTGTAGCTAATAACTTTAATACAGACAGTCAGTGGGTTATTTCATATACATGGGAAGCAACAGCAGGAAGTATTTGAGATGTCTGTTACATATGTCTGCAGGGGGGGTCCCACAATTGCTGTGAGACTTTTGCGGCCACCTTACGGAACGCCATTAAATGGATTGCACAATTGTTGTGCATGTGGTAATTATATTGTTAAGTATTCATAAAGCTACTGTAATGTGGAATGATGCCCTCATGCCACACTAGTTGTTAGTGAAGTGTGCGCACTGGCTCCTCACTGACCTGCCAAATGCTACACGTATGGGGTATGTCTGTGATATCTAGGTGCTCGTATGGACGCCTGTGTTTGCTACGACTTGTCGCCTGGACCAAGCCTGTAGAATGTATGAAAGCTAAGACCACATGGTTGATGATTGGTATTTCTTTCAACAGCTTTTTGTTGGTCCATAACTTGCCCAGCTGTTATTTGACATGAATGGAAAAACCCCATCACACAAGTCATTGCTTTTCCTATCACGCCCTCTAAGTTTTTGTCCCACATCAACAATACGGATATGTTTACAAATTGGAGTTATTGCTTGGAGTTTTGTGACTGCTTTGTATGGGTATCAAGTCTTTATATGACCTTACAGCTGAGTTTCTCCCTGTCATTTTGGTATGCTGGACAATAGGTTTGGACTGTGGGAAGCCTGCATAATAGTATCTTAAAGTAATTACGCCAGTTGTCCCACAGGTGAAAGGAAGGCTAAAATAGTCTGCTCATGAGTGAGGTGGAAGTGCACACAAGCATTGACGATAACTTGCTAGATGAGTCAAAAAAGATGTAATGTCAGCCGCCTGTTACATAAATCATGTTCTCGCTGAAGGATTTTGTTATGAGCCACTTCCAAATAAATACATAAAACAAAAACCAAACAATCCTATATTTTTGTATTATGCATGATCTCCACAGTGGCTGCAAGGTGGTGTGATGGTTAGAGAAATTGCTTCACAGTGGGAAGGCCCTAGTTTAAATTCCGGCTTGGTCTTCTTGTCTTTGAATTGTTTGCATGTTCTCCCTGTGTAGGCATGGGTTTTTCTCTGGGCCCTCTGGCTTCCTCCCATCATCCCAAAACAGGCTTCATGGGTGGGCTGTTGACTCTAAATTGTCCCTTAGGCATGTAAGTTTTTCTGCCTATGTGTGGTGCTGTGATGAAATCACAAACTGTCCAGGATGTTCCCTGCCTACAGAGACTGGGATAGGATCCAGCAACCTCCCACCACCACCACCACCCCACCCCACCCTGCACAGGACAAACCAGGAATGAAAGATGACCGGATAGAGTGATAGATGGATGGATGTGCCCCTAAAAGTATCTTGGATGATTACAAGCTCACACAGGATAACGTCAAAACAGGTTCAGAGTTAATGTGGTTGCAGTCAAAACCAAGTATGGAGTTGAAATACATTGTTTATGTGAATAGAAACAATCTAAAATCAACTACTGACATCTAAACATACCAACCATACCACTGATACCATTGGGGATGGCCGTGGTGCAGTGTAGGGCCGTCAACCTCTAATCAGGTTTGATTCCCACCTTGCGTGTCCATGTGTCGAAGTGTTCTTAAGCAAGACATTTAACCTCACCTTGCCTTTGGTGGAAGGTTGGCACCAGTGTTCAGCAGTGGAGCTGCCACCAGTGTGTGAATGGGTCTGTGACAGTAAAGCACTTCGGGCCTTCTAGGAAGGTAGAAAAGCACTATACAAGTATACGCCCTTTATCATTAAAGATTATACTGTAGTCCATAATGTAAGATAGGTTGCAGCCGCTTGTCCTGAATCTTTCGAAATGGTTCTAAAACATTTAGAACAAAATTTGCAAAGATAGAAAAGTGGAGAATCAACACATTTGACTCCAACTATATCAAGAGCGGTGCATTGTTCACACGCAAACATTTTATTGGTAATGCTAGTTTATTAAAGTGTAGTCCAGAAGTAACTTTTATCAATTCTGCATCTGCCTGCCTTGGGATATAATTGAAACATGTCTCTTTTTAGAAGCCTGTACTGATCTATCAGACCATAAAATGGTTACATTTAAGAGTGGTGTTTAGGTAAAATATCTGAACTATTTCTCTAGTATGCAAACAACAAACAAATGAAAGCTTGTTTATCAATTGTTAAGTCAGATTTGCAGTTCAGATTTTTTTTTTTTTTTAATTCTTGTGTGGAACACATTTGTCTCCCCAATTGGACCCTTCTCCGCTTTTTTTTTTTTTTTCCCACAGAGTGATAAAAATAGTCTAAGTTTTTAATGACCTATCTACTCATGCATTTTTTATGTAATGTTCACATTCACATTTGAAAGGAGAATAATTCACAGCATAAATATTTGATGAGGACCTTTTATATCCCAACCTCCCACATTTCAATTAACTGTAAATGCATCTCTGTGCTCACGAGTCACAGCGTAGCTATCCACCATGGAAACTATTCCCTCGATTATATTTTTGTTTGTTTTGCTTCCCATAAAAACAAGCAACACAAATCATTAGTAAGACTATGTTTCCCATTGATTACCCTTTAGAAGCCTTACTAAGAAATCCCTGTTGGTCACATTAACCATGTTGTCTGGCTCCAAGAAAATTCTAACTTTGTTGTTGAGCAAAAAAAATAAATAGGAAGGGGAGGGGGGTGATTTAAATTCTGTGGGGCATTGTCATGTTGCTCTCAGCGGTGAACCAAAGTTGTACGAGGGTACCGCACCTCATCCATCAAACTGAGGGTAATCAAACACAAATTGCTGCAAATCGCTCTGGAGGATGGGAATCAATGTAAGGCAAAATTAACCAACAGATCAAATTGACAAAGATGAAATGACTGGGGGTAAACTATATATGAGTTTCAACTATGATAAATACTGGGGCTGAAGATATGACTGTGATTATTGTTACTGCCTTTTTTTAAATGATCCGGGTCACGAGCAGACGTGTGTCTCCAGCTCTCCTCAACAACGAGGAGAGTTGAACATGGCACCGAAGAAAAATCTTGAAGCTGATCTGGCAGAGGTTAAAACCGCGTAATAGCCTGATTTTATTAATATTTGATATTAAGTCCTGAACCGGATATTGATAATTCATGTAGAGAAAATGGTATGGTCGAGTCGGGGTGGGATTATATAAGTTCACTTCCTTCCACTCCCTTTCAAGTGATCAACTTGTGATTTATTAAGTGATATGTTATGTATGTATTATGACCTGATTGCTTGAAATAAACCATTTCATTCATTCATTCATTCATTCATTCATTCATTCATCTTCAGGGTAATGGTTTTGCATGGCAGTTCAACATGTTCTGGTCTCAAAGCCGTCAAGATCAGTGTTTCCAAAAT
>NW_023418371.1:0-2250 GCF_002922805.2 Oryzias melastigma
TTTATTTATGTATATACATGGAAAGGAAGACTTCTGTTTTTTTGTTTTGGTAAAATACATTGCCACTGTTTTAAGATTCAACGTGAGAGAAGCAGACTGTAGCCAGAGTGATATGTTTTCCAACGCATTGGTTAGTTTTTTTGCAACACTGGCCGCATCACTCCCATGTACATAAACAACGGTATCATCTGCGTACATTTGTATGTCCACATCACTACATACTGACGGAAGATCGTTTATATAGATTGTGAAAAGCAATGGCCCAAGGACAGAGGGGTAGTAGGGCTGGAAATGTCGGCACCGTGGTGGGAAGCCTCCTCCCCATGAGAAGCTGAGCAGGCTGGATCCATTCAGTGGAGTAGATCTGTATGCAAGCAGAGAGATAGGGATCAGCAGCTTTCTTCAGGAGATGTTTATGGTCTGGACTGTTCGTTCAGCTTCACCGTTACTTTGTGGATGTTATGGGCTGCTGGTGATGTGATGAAATCCATAAGACTGTGCAAACTCTGCAAAAAGAGCTCCAGAGAATCATGGTCCATTATCTGTCACCAGCTGCTCTGGAACGCCGTGTCGTGTGAAGATGGATTTGAAGAGGTGAATCACATTTGATGATGCCATTAATTTTAAATTTTTTTTTTTTACATTATTATAAAAAAAAAGCAGAAATATTATTCCAGAAAAAAATAACTTGAACCTTAAATAACTTTCAATATTTTAGTCTGCATAAAAATATTTTTGTGAGAATTTTAAAAAGTTAGAAATAATCAAAAGATAACATAAGACCATTAATAGCAATAAAATAGAATGATCTGGAGGGCCGGACATAATAACCTGGAGGGCCGGATGCGGCCCCTGGGCCTTAATTGACTTTGAGACAATGTGTGGGGTCAGAGTTGAGCTGACCTCTAGTATTTCTGAAATAACTTTGAAAAATGTATCCAGAAACCAGAACACTTGAGGCATGTCTAAAACATGTGGACAAAGTTACAGAAAGTTTGTGTCCTTCTACTTCCTTTATCTTTAAGATTTCTGGGATATAGCTTTGACTATTTTTCTTACTTGAATGTAATCTGCTGAAAACTTGTATTAATGAAAGTGTTGCACAACTAGATGAAGAATTCTGAGCACATATTGCTTTCTCCCAGAAAGTCTCTGAAAGGCTCATCTGCAGTTCTGACTCCAACTCTGTTCTGATTTGATTTAAACGGATTTGCTTTTTGGAGATAATACCATAGAAGTAGCAGATATGGACCCTTGACAGGATATCAGCCTTTATCACAGGGTCAACCCCATGTGGGGCTGGTATTTGTGGGGAAGAAGCTGTGAGCATTTTTACAAAATGACTGAGTTGAAAGAAGTGGAAGAAATCCGTTTAGTGGAGATTTCATTTAGGAATTCATTCATTGAAGCTGGTAAAAATAGTATTAATATAGAAGTCTTCCATAGAAGTATAAAAACTATAAGTCTTATTTACTAGGGCTGAACACTGTGGGTCCATCATTGCTGGAGTGAATAAGTGGTTATTGCAGATGGGTGTTGCTAAAGGGGGGGCATGCCAACCAAAATATCGTCTTATTTGTCTCCAAATGTAAAATGGTCCAACAACTACTGGGTTAGAGGAAGTAGTTATCTGAAGTGTTCTTTATGCTAATGCACATAGTGATGAGGAACAAAGGCTGCTTCACTAAACCACCAAAGTCATATTTGATGCACATTAGATGCCCAGTAGAACCCCATCAGATTGGGTAACCCCAATCCTCCAGACAGTCGTACTCTAACTTTAGTCTTCTTATGTTCCAGTATGAGTGTCTTCCCTTAATAAATCCTGAAATAATAAGGAGCAGGACAGAATCTAATCTGGGAGAAAGGAGTTTTACAAACCTTAAAGTCCCCCTACAAACATTTTTATATTTTCTTTAAATGTTCCCAGTGGGGTTTTGATTAGGACTGTGGAGTTTTTAACAAAAATTCCACATCCTAAAGGTCTTAAAAAGCCATTTTTCCTGTTGATCTGAAGCATCCTCTTCCAAAAATTCCTCTGTGTGGGCGTGGCTTCTGGTGCTGAGATGCGTACATGAATTCTGTCATTATAATCTTTGTTCTTCATGAATATTTTAATTGTATATTTAAACAGGATTTTAGACAACATTTAATCATATATTGATCTCATGTGGAGGTTTTACTATTAGTCATAAATTCAAAGTTGATCATTTATTCATTAAGAGTTTGAATGTTGATGTTTAAACCTTG
>NW_023418371.1:2582-6696 GCF_002922805.2 Oryzias melastigma
TTGAGGTTCAGTTCAGAGAAGAATGAGAGAAACATAGGAAGAAGAGAGAAACTTCTTCCAGTCTTTTAGGCCTTATACCCTTGACTGAAGACAATCTCGTCTTTTTGGTTGAACAAACCCAGCTGACCACCAGAACTTCAGCCGCATTCGGTTGAAGGTCGTTCTCCTACACCCCAAACCAAAGCTGCTGCTGCTTTCGTCCATCTCGTCGGCCTCAGGAGAACCATCTTTGTCTGGTGAGCTCTGTCTGAAATCCAGTCCAAGTCAAGCTTGGAGTCACTCTGGTGAGGAGACCCTCTCAGCCAAACTGTTGTGGTTTGATGTAGTCATAACAGCCAATTTGATTTATCCAGACTAGTGACTTGAACAGTTTAATGTCATTATTTTCTTTAGATTACAGCTTTTCTCTTAAACTGTTCTGAGGTATTACTTTGCTCATCTATCAACTTTCACACATCTTCATACACAGACACACAATATTGAATGTATCTGTTCTTTTTGGATATTTTTTTATGCTAATCTCAAAAAGGCAAAAGTTGATCTGGTTTGTTCTTTGTGATTGGGTCTCTTCAGAAGATAATTTACATCCTGAAGTGTTGAGATTGATATTTAATATTCATCTTTTTGTCAATTTTAAGATAAAATTTTACATTTTTATCATTGAGTAATTTTTCCTTCCATTAATGAAGGTGGTGCCCCTTTACGAGTCAAGTCCTTCATCAAATTAGACTCATTATATTCTACATTTCCAGTCATCTCAGTGCTGAGATCTCCTTCATTTCTGAACTTCTGACTCGTTATGTTGGAATAAAGCTGTGAGCTCATCTCTGATTTCATGTCTGTCTTTCTTTCTTTTCTCTTCATTCTTTGATTTGTGTCTGTTGTTGTTGATCTGCTTCATGTTTCCTGAATCGTAGAAACAGGAAGTTTGTTGTTTGTTTGTCAAAGTGAGTGAATGAGTGAAATGTTGCTCCATCATGGAGTGTTTGCTGCTGCAGCTCCATGTCTCCATCTGGTGGAGGGAGAGCAGAAGTGCAGCAGCTGATGTTCAGCAGCTTCCTCTGTCCCACACTGCTGTCTGACTGCATTCACCTGAACCTGAGAGGAAACCATAGACAGTCTAATAATACTGGACTTCTTGAGCCAAGAGGTCCCCCGTTTGAAATGCATTACCTCCTCTCCTCGTGAAAGTAGGCCACCGCTTTCACCGTCACTTCCTGAAACAGCTATCGCCATATTGCAAACGTCTGCAACCAGCGATTGGTCTGAGTTTCTGTGAGTCATAGCTGAGTCATGAATCTATGGGAAGTACTGTAGCCAATCTGGAGTGAGTTTATTGTGAGTCCCCGCCTCTTTCCACGCCTCTACCACAAGACCGCGGGATGTCAACAGCTTCTACTTTAATAACGCCGGAGAATTGTACAAGTCATTGTTCAAGTCTTTGAGGGAGAACCATTCCAACATTGATGAAGATGACGTCTGAAGCTTCACTGTCTGGCTGTACCACATGACTGATTCATGAAGTGGTTCAGGCTCCAGTCAGTGAGACACAGTAGATTTAGGGGAAACTGATGTTTAAATAAAAAAAAAAGTCTCATAAACAATGATCACTTGCTGCATCTCAGTGTTACAAAAGAGTGATCATTATCCACAGGGGTTCTTAATTCAAAGCTGGAGTCACATTCCAAAACAAATCTTATGGGTGTAAAGCCCCAGTTTGATTTAGTGATGAGACGCTCTGTATTTAAGCTTCACGGCGGGTGCCGGAGCAGAGGAGGGAGGTTCGCAGAGTTTCCTCGTGAGTTTAGACAGTCATGAATCCTGCAGGCTCCATTCATTATGCGGGTGTTACGGTCAGTGACTTTAGAGATAGTTTGGAGAATGTCTGGAGATTTAGAGAAATAATAATAATATTACAATTATTAATAATAAAACAAATATTCTGTCCCTTCAAACACTGATCGGATCTCAGTGTCATTAAAGTAGAATAATTGTCCAAACTCTTCACACTGCGACACTGCTTATGTGTCATATATTCTTTTATCAGAAAAACATTTTATTTATTCGATTTTATTTTTCATTGAAGCACCCTTTCACTGGTGAAGCCCCCCCATCCCCCAAATTACTGGTTTAGAACCAGCACCCCTTAAATCTAAATCAACCATAATCTTACCTCGCTTTAAATTATTATTTTTAGATTTTCTTTATTTTTTTTTTTAGTTTGAGAATCTTTTTTATTATTTATTTGTATCAATACATAAGCAAACACAGAGAAAGTTTACAGTAATGCACGTTTTGTAAACTTTATTTTGCTCACATGTTTATTCATGGTCTTTTTTTCTAAAAAGATCAAATTCTGCTGTTATTTTTGTGTCCACTAGATGTCCTCCTAGAGCAAATGAAGCTTCATGAAGCATTGCTCTGGAGTGAACCAATTGGGAGAAAGGCTATAGAGCTTCAAGAAAGTTTCATCTGCCCATCACTGGACTGGACTTCATGCAACCCACTGGTACTTCCTCTTTGGAACATGGAAGTACCAGTGGGTTTGCTCAGTCCAGTTGTCAGTCTGAATAGCGAGACGTTCCAGCAGAGATTGGAGCAGAGAAGCAGAGATATATAGGAGGACAGACAGGTGCAGGTGATCAACGTGATGAGCTGCAGCAGCTGCCATGACACTTTCTATGTCATCAGACTCTTTGTTTTTCATTCATTCATTCATCTTCAAGACCGCTTCTTCCCTTTCGGGGTCGGGGGGTGCCGGAGCCTATCCCGGCTACTGAAGGGCGAAGGCGGGGTTTACCCTGGACAGGTCGCCAGTCTGTCGCAGGGCCTCTTTGTTTTTGAGTCTTTTTATCTGTTAATTCTTCACAAATGTTCAAACTCACTATTTCAATTCTTTGTTCATTTAATGACCATTGAAGCAGAAAAACACAAGTCTCTGGTTCCTGAGGTTCTGGTCTATGGTGGTGACAGTTGCTTTAACAGTCAGACAGAACATTTTCAAACACACACTCATTTCTACACACAACCTGGAAGGAGATTTGAACAAGCAGACAGCAGATGTGTGACATGGTGAGAGTTCAGCTACAGTCTTTGTTGTTGACTTTACCTGTGATTTTACTCACATTCTTCTGTTATTTTACAAACTTCTGTTTTTCATCTACAAAGTCCCAACTTGTCCTAACTTTATTAATAGCACAGTGATGTCATTTCCTGTAAAGCGGAGAGACTCTTTCAGGTGTCTGATTACAGGAGGAGGATAAAACAAACACACACATAGAGAGGGCGGAGCTCTGTTCAGGTGCTCCTGAATCAGGAAATGAGGAAGTTGAAATGAGGAAGCAGATCTGGAGCGTAACATTCTGGCCTTTACCCCTTCATAATAAATTAAACCAAGTCTTTTTCCTGAAATCAGCCTGAAACAGGAAAGAGGCGGAGCTTGAAGAACCGTCTCTGCTGGTCTTCCAGGATTCAGAGAACTGTAGTTACATAAGTTACTTTCGTTTTCCTCCATGACGGAGCAGGAGGAGAAGAGGCTCCAACTTTCTTCTTCTTCATGGTGAGTCTTTGTGTTTTCTGTCGTCTTCTCCTTCATGATGAAGGCAGTGATGTTTCTATGTGATCTCATCTTTGAGGAAGAGGAGCAGCAGAGGAAGAACTCAGACTGAACTTTGTCTTGAACTCGTTCTTCCGTTTAAAAATAAAAGTTCTTCCAAAAACCAGCAGCTAAAGGTCATTGCAAGTTTTCTGAGAGAGGAATGAGGAGACTAGAGAGTGTGTGTGTGGGTGTGTGTGTGTGTGGGGGGTCAATAAGCAGAGAGGAGGGGTGGTTTTGAATAGAGGAAGTGTAGCGCTGAACACAGACAGAAGCTCATTGGCGGATTCTCTGTGACATCACATCAATCATGTTCCTCTGTTTGGAGGTTCTTCTAAGTTCTGCTCTCAGCAGCTTCAACAGTGATGCAGAACTCTCTTCAACCAGTCACTGAATCAGAGTCCAGAACTGCTGGTTTCTACATCTCAGTCAGAGGAAGAATGACAGGAAACACAAGAGAAGAGCCCATCTTTGGGCTGGATCTTGGGGGGGTGGCGGTCTGGCCCCATCTGGTGGGGG
>NW_023418372.1:0-6748 GCF_002922805.2 Oryzias melastigma
TTTACTTCCTGTTTCTGCTTCACTGCAGATCTACTTCCAGAATATCAGGAAATGACTGAAGGAAAACAAAGACTTACAAACTCAAGCAGATCACTTTGATTGATTCATACATTTAAAAATCTTCATTTTGGTTTTGCAAGGAGGAAATTTGCCGGATTTTTCCAAATAGCACAGAAAGAAACACCGGTAGCTCATCGTGTTTTAACTAAGCATAAAACCAGATTGATTTGTCACTTTATAAAGTTGATAACCAATCAAAATTCTAAAGCCCCCCCCCGTCCCAACACGAAACGACTGTCAACTGTCTGTCAATCAAACATTGTGCTGCACTGTCCTTCATTGGAGTAGACCAAGGGTCTGCGACCTTTCTCATCAAAAGAATCATTTTACCCTCTCTTCTACCAAAACAAAATTGTTGGGAGCTGCAAAAAATAACAGAGCTTGTAAACTTAAATGTTTTCATCTTTTATTTTGTAACCTGTTACGAATATAACAACAGAAGTATGGTGTGCATTTATTGGCATGCGGTTAAATAAATTAAACTGTGAACCATAGGCCCATTTAAGTCCTTCCAATATATTTGTAAAAGTAAAATAAAAACTACTTTAATATAAATTAAAAATTAACTGCAGCTTAACAAGTTTAAAAATAAATATAAAATAAGGAGCATCTTTGACAAGCACATGTCAGTGTTTTCTGCTCAGCCTATACAATAAACAAAGCATATGAACATTCAAAAAACTATATCCTCTGATCAGAGTCTGAATCACAGTTTCACATTTTTATATATCTTTTGAATGCTATTGTTCTTGCCTGTTTAATGGGACTTTTGAGCCTGAAGTTCACTGCAGATCTTCCCTATGTCAGGGCAGTAAGATGTGACTTTCATCTTTATACAGGACTGGAGGCTCTCATCTGTAAGGCAGGAGCGGTATTTGGACTTTTTCAAGTTCATGCTTGAAAAAACTTGCTCGCATAAGTATGTTGAGCCAAAGTTGGACAGTACTAAAAATGCATAATTTTTCATGTTAATATGTCAGGAATGGTTCTCCATGTTTCAAAAATGAGTTTGTCGGGATGTGGGAGTTTTTCCACATCACTCCATTTGTGCTGTTTAGCGTGAACAGCCTTCTGACAGGCAATTTCTTCAATCTGCCGTCAGTGATTTGATTTTGTTTACCCACATATCTTTATCCGCTATGTCAGCCAGTTCAATTTCCAGACCAGGCTTACTGACTCTGGTGAATGCAGCTTTGTTCAGAAGGGATGGATCGATGTCCTGCGGTGTGACAGGAAAAGAAACAGTGGGTTTCTCCTTTCTGAAATCACTGAATCTTTCTCCAAATGCAGCTTGCATTGCAATGACAGCCTTGTAAAAATAATCCCAATCTATTTGATTGTTCCCTTCTTTGAACGTTCTTTGGGAGGGGAAGTGAAAGAGCGCACCTTTTTGCGCATCTCTCACAAACACCGTCATCTTGGGCTCAAACGCGGAAATATCCTCCAGCATCTGCAGGGCCGTGCTTCCCTTTCCTTGGAGATTTTTATTCAGCGTGTTCAAGTGGCTTGTCATGTCTACCATGAAGTAAAACTTTCCCAGCCAACTGCAGTCTTCCAGTTCAGGATAACTGAAGCCTTTGCTCCAGACAGGCAGCGAAGCGTTTCAGCACCTGTCCCCTGGACAGCCACCGGACTCTGTTGTGCAGCAGCAGATCAGAATATTCGTTGTCAGCTTCTTCTAACAATGAACAAAACTGACGGTGGCTTAGCCCGTTTGCAATTATTTAGTTCACCATCTTGATGACGAGATTCATCACTTCCTTACATTCGGGGGGAATGTTTGCACGCACAGCGCTTCTTGGTGGAGGATGCAGTGAAACGTCCTCAGCTCTCGATCCAGTGACTTTTGAAGTAAATTCACAAAGCCCTTCTGTGCCCCTCTCATACTGGTTGCCCCATCAGTAGACACAGAAACCAGGTGAGTGGTCTTTATTCCTTTTGCTTCGAGACAACCCACAACAGCTTCACAAATGTCCTGCCCCCTTGTTTGTCTCTTTAGCGGTATGAGTTCAAGCAGTTCTTCCTGCGGCTCATCGGAGTTGACATATCTGCATTACAGCGCTGTCTGTTCAACATCGTTTACGTCACTTGACTCATCACAAGCTATTGAAAATGCTTTAGCTAAATTAACAGGCAGTAATGACAGGAGGAATGGTGGGCGATATGACGATAAAAAATCGTCTTATGATCTCCAAAGCTGACGATCTGTCAGTTTTGAGAGAGAGTTTTATCACGATCTTCTACAAAAAGCTGCAAGAGCGAGAAGACAAAAGCTTGTTGACTGCTGTGACTTTAAATCTGACGCCGGAGTCACACCGGATGTGAGAGCGCCGCGCGGCAGCGCGGATCGGAGTGCGCGCCGATTTGCGGCGCTCTATTGGTCACACCAGACGCGATTTTTTTCCGCGACGGTCGACAGGCGCTTCTGCTAGAGCTACTGCTTTTTTTGCTATCATGGTCAATAACCAGGATATCTCCCCGTGTTTCTGCTAAAAGGAGATGGTCTCTGCCCCTGTTGACACAGACCCCGCCCCCCAACTCCGCAGTCGGCCCACTTCATTGATCTGTTTGTGCGCGCGTGTGCGTGTCTGTCTGTTTTGTTGTGTGTCTGTGTGCACGCACGCGCTCCCACGTGTTTCCGTCGGCAAATTAATAAACTAAAAATATTACCTGATGTTTCTTCCAAGAAGAACCGCTCCTCTGCCTCTCTCTCGTTCAAACGCAGCCCCGTGCCCCGCTCCAGTGTGCCCCCACTGCATTGTCTGCCCTGCTTCTTTTCCTCCCAGAACCCTGCAGACCAACACACCCGCTCCAGAGATCTGTGGTGTCCGGGGTGGGGGCTCTCGCGCACGCGTGTCTGTGTGTTTTGATTGTATGCATATTTTCATCTCTACAGTCTGTTTAGACACAAAAACATGATCACATTTGTCAATCGCGGCGTTTTATTGTGAAAATTGGTTCTATTTTGAAAATAAACCGGATTTTCTCATGTATTTCGATGCAACTTCCTGCCAGTATTGACGCGGAGCGCTCGCGTCTCGCGGTAGAAATAGGCCAGACGCCGAAACATTGCGCTGCACTGCGCGGACCCTCCGCGCCGCTGCGCGTCGCTCCGCGTCGCTCCGCGCCTGGTGTGACCGACGCCATAGGTTAACATGGGCGCCGAATGGAAGCGCACGTCGTTCCGCGCCGCTTCGCGCCGCTTCGTGCCGCTTCGCGGCGCTATCACGTCCTGTGTGACTCCGGCGTGAGCTGCTCCTCCTCCCCGGTGTGTTTTCTTGTAATCAATGACATATTACTGGATTGGAAGTCACGTGACATACGGCGTGACAGACATGCGCCATAATTATGGATCCGGTCTTCTCGAGTAATGAATGACGGAGGTCCGAAAAAGTAACAAAAGGAGACGCAGTGTTTTACAATCGACTTCAAAAACCTTGACAACAAAATAATCCGATGGAGAGGAATCATCGCAGGACAGGAATCACATTTTAATAGAGAGAAATCAGGCTGGGAACTGGGAACTGTGTATTAAAGTGGGTGTTAGCAACTCACGAGAGACATGCTAGTTTGGGTTTTTGATGTTTTTATTAATGTTTCATGTTTTAAAACACATATCACACATATTCACGTTCAACCTGCACAAAAACTGATGGTAATTTATCTAGGAAACACGTCAAATGTGCGGTCAAGATGCACGTTGCTGTTTTGTTTTGCTAGCTCGTAGCTAGCTACTTTAAGAGCCTAAATCTTGTCGGTCTCACTTTTTATTTTCCTTTGTAAGAAGAGTAAGTGAGTTTGCACATAATTTCCTTTATCTGTGGCGTCACTGTTGAGGTTTTTTCTTGGTCGTACGGACCGGAGAAAGCCCAGCTAGAATAAACAGACCTAATGCTAACGCTAAGTGACATAAACACAGCAGAGAGCAGATGTTAGTGAAGGAGCTGTGGATGTAAACTTTTTAAAACATTTACTGCTATTATCTCTGTGTTTTGAATCTTAACAGTTTGGCAGATGTATTGGATGTTATCATCCAAGTTTAAAAATGTTTTTGTATCAGTTAAAGATGCTAGCTGGAGCCTTTTTCTCAAAGTAAAATGAAATCATCTATTTGAAGGTAAATTCTGAAGCAATTGAGATTTATTTACCATGTATGTAATCCAAAAATAATACAAGTTTTAGTTTAATTTCAAAATGTGGTAAAGGTTTTTTTTTATATTATTTTTATTATTTAGCACTTTGAGATGTTTTTAATAGGGAAAGAACTTTACTAAACTTTATCAGTCATTCATGCTATAAACTTCATCAATCTCCCTCATTTCTGGTCTTGGGTGAAAATCATTTACAAGCTCTGTTTTATGGATTTTAGCACAGAGGCAAAATAAAAACTCGGATATTTAGAAGCTGTTCATTTGACAGCAATGCATTACCTGTAGCGGTAGAAGGCGCAATTCTTGCACTATTTACAGATT
The DNA here is from genome assembly GCF_002922805.2 of Oryzias melastigma. NCBI lineage: Eukaryota > Metazoa > Chordata > Actinopteri > Beloniformes > Adrianichthyidae > Oryzias > Oryzias melastigma. Next base: position 4,533 of record NW_023418372.1, read on the forward strand.
AATCTTAATAGATAACTATTTCATTCGAATAAATATAAATATTTGTTCAAAATGTGTTTACTTCTTTAAACTAAAATCATAATTCTATTTTTTGTCAATTTGTATTCATCTTAAAATAAATCTTTATTTATTTATTTATTTATTTATTTTTCTCCATATCGCCCAGCCGTAGGTGGAGCTCAGTCACATCAGTAAACTGAAACAAAGATTCATTATCATGAAGAGTAGAGAATTGACTTCTGTTTGACTAATGTGAAAATGTGGTGGACAGAGCAACCAAAAATCAGGACAGGATAAAAAAAATATGAAAAAAAATGTATTATTGATTGTTTAAAGATGTTTTAAATAACCACACTGGGGCCTTAAAAGAGGTCAACTAAACAACAAGGAAACTCAGTAACATGAAAGAACCCTGTAACAAGGTAACATGAACAGAACTGACCTCACTTATTGGACACTAAAGGGGAACATATATAGTGGGAGATCAAACCACTCAAGACACACAAGGAGGAACTGAAAAAGACTAACTTTAACTATGAACAATATTCGAACACTTTAATTTAACCTGCTAAGTGTAAACTAAATCTAATATAGCACCTCAAATGCCGATTTCGGACCAGAATTACTCTAGGTTCAGAGCAGCAGTGTAAAGACTAATAAAATAATAACCACAGTCCACAATAATGTTTTTAAACTATTTGATTATTGATAAAAGAATAAGACATAACAAAATACCTTCAAGTGCTGACATAAACATGGAAAATTAAAACAGAAACCCAAAATAAAAGTTGTGCACCATAAGCTTTTTATCTGTAAAAATGAAACCTCGGGGCTGGTCAAATTTGACCTTGCAAGGTTCTGATCCTCTTTTGTATTCCTTTCTCTTAAAACTGTGTTAGTTCAATTAACCTCTCTTTTATATTGCTTTCAAAATTAAATCTCACCTTATATTTAATTTTCCTAATTTAAACTGTTACACGGCTAAGAATGATGGGCCAACTCACTCTTGGTGCAACATATTTAATGTTTCCAACACTGGAAAAGAAACAATAAAACAATCCATAACTGCTGCCCGCTTGGTCACGTTCTGCAGACTCGCTCATCACGTAGTGACTGAGCTCCTTCTTCTGGTGTCAACTACTTTCACAATTACATATAGTTTTATATTTGACATAACTTCTGTGAATTAACAAATTACAAAAAAAAAAAAAATGCATTTTTCCTCCATTAGCAAACACATGAACTTCAGTAACCTTGCTATTCTCTATTTTACTGTTCTAGATCATTTTAATGATTATCTTTACCTCTTATGAATTTCTAGTATGAACTATATCTGCTTGAGAAACATATTTTAAACCAATTTCTTTTACACGTTTTGTTCTATTTTCACACTAATGAAATAACAAACGTTTCACATTTTATCTCTCATAACATAGCTTATCTTTTTACCTGTTAGCTTACACTGCATTCTAATATTCATCAGATGTGTTACCGCGGTCGCCACCGATCCACGTCCGCCATCTTAGTAACACAACATGGTGTCTGACTCATTCTAATAAGTTAAACAGCGCATTTTCTCAACTTATTCTACTCTGAAAATAACTTAAAACACATCAGCTGTCACATATCATTTCTATGTTGGTTTCAACCAGCTTACCAGGAAAATAAACAATAAAACGATCAATTAACTTCTGCGCGCTTGGTCACGTTCTGCTGACTCGCTCATCAGTAGTGACTGAACTCCTCCTTCCGGTGTCAACTACTGATGGGCAAAGTGCCAAGCGCCCTCTGCTGTTGAAACTAAGTACTAAAGAAATGACTTTTTTAAACACACAGAATACATTCAGATATGTATAAGACTAGTTTTACCAATCGTTTAAGACTTAAAATAAAATAAATGGGGGGGGGTCAAATATTTCAGAAATCCTGCTCGGCTATTTCCTGAAACCGCCTCAAGTTCATCCAAGTAGCGTTTAGCTAACCGCCTCCCCACCTCCTCTTCATACATTCCTCGCACAGTTTTAACATGCCATGCCACATTTGGATCATTTGGGCTGTGTATTTTACCCAAAACTGCAGGATCAATCTTGGTGACAGCATTATCTGTCGAATATTCTATTAAAACTCTGCCCTGCACCTCGTTCTCTTCATCTGAGATTCTGACAACCTGCGAGATACTTCCATTGACAGAAAATACTTGCTTTACTTCCTCATCA
>NW_023418373.1:0-1134 GCF_002922805.2 Oryzias melastigma
TTATTGTTTTAAATCAGCACAGAATCTTTTTAATCTGGAGTCACGTTGGACTTCAGAGACTGATCTATATTTCTACAGACGTAAACAGAGACAGGAAGAGGATGAATATGTCATGAAATAGATGAAAACAGCTTTTTTATTTACCAGAAAATTATTGTTCTTCATGTTTGCACTTTTTGGTCAAATTAAAACGACTGAATAAACACGGATTCAAAACCAGAATCTTCATCTGTCGACCTTCACAGTAGAGATTCATGTGCAGATGAAACACAAACGCCAGATTTGAAGGAATCATTTCTGATGACAGTGAAGCAGAACGGCAGGAACCTTTGAAAGCTCATCGGCTTTGTTTGTGAGAAAACATCTGTGATGGAAAAAATAGAATTCATGATGAAAACTAACTTTAGGAGCTGCTACAAAAAAAATGAACAACTAGAGAATAAAGTAGAATGGAGTAAACTAGACTAGAATACAGTAGAGTACAACAGAATACAGTAGAGCATACAATATTCAGTAGAATACAGTAGAAACTGCATCAGTTCCTCAAATGCTTTAAAACAGATTTTAAACTGTCAGAAACTGAAAAAGTGGACTAAAAATGTGAACTCAAACTTGAAGAAGTTCTTCGTATTGTCGATCGACTCTGACCCTCAGACCCTCTGACCGACTCTGTCGCTGCAGAAAAACTCCTTCTTCTGTCTGCAGATAATCGGCCAATTGAAGAAGAGGAGGAAGTCTGAAGGACAGAATGACAGGAAGAGCGTGCAGTTATGCAGACGAGCAGGTGCACGCCGACCACGGCGGCGGCGAGGGAGGACATCTCTGGACAGCCGGCGTTTATCCTGTCAGAACCAGTCGGTTCTGGCGCCGGCTCAGTTTCATTTCTAAAAAGCCTCTCAAGTGTTTTTTGGCTCCGAGGACTCATCTTTAAACTGCAGCGTTCAGCGCTCTGGAACGTTCACGAAACCACGAGAAAATGAATCTTTTTATTCAAACTGTGAAAGTTTGAGATCTGAAACTCTCGAGTTTGAAACAAAATTCTACATTCAAACTTTTAGTAAATGTATAAATGTGAACATAAAACGACTGACGGGATTTTACCTAAGGAATCTTAGGAGGTGGAGGAGGAAGAGG
>NW_023418373.1:5048-6737 GCF_002922805.2 Oryzias melastigma
GCAGCAGGAAGTTACTGTAACGCAGCAGGAAGTTACTGTAACGCAGAAGGAAGTTACTGTAACGCAGCAGGAAGTTACTGTAACGCAGCAGGAAGTTACTGTAACGCAGCAGTAAGTTACTGTAACGCAGCAGGAAGTTACTGTAATGCTTCTGAGAGTTACTGTGCTAACGTTAACAGTTACTACTTTATAAATCTGCAGAAAGTAACTTTGCTGCTCCTAAACGTAACTTTATTGTTACAAAAAGTAACTGTAATTCTGCTGAAAGTAACTTTACTGTTCCTGAACGTAACTTTGCTGATTTGTCAAGAATATGATGTTCTTTTAAAAGTTACAAACCATTTCAAAATGTTTCCAAGAAGCAATAGTGATATTTACCGATTGATCACTTTCAGTGTTTTGTTTTAGTCTGAACTCTTTTTTTCTTTTTACGCTCCTTTTCTTCATTGAAATGACCCAGTTATTTCAAGGAGATCGTTTAGCTCCGCCCTCTTCTGGTCTGTTAGCCGTCCTTTGTTCCAGTTTTCTGCATAAAACTGAGGATAAATCAACACATTCAGACTGTTGCTGCTGTGGCTTCTTCCCTACAGACGGTTGGCGGTTCCGCCTGCAGCTCACAGATTCTGGAGTTTTATTAAACAATAGAAACAGTAGACGAAGAAATTCTAAAGTCCAGACTGAGGTTCAGATTTGAACTTTTGGGGAAAACATCAGGAGAAGTGACGGACACAGATCTCAGGAGCGTCGCTGGTGACCTCTGAAGGTCCAGCTATGGGAACTCTGAAGAAGTTTGGGAAACGTTCTCCGTCTGGGATCATGTGATCAGATTCCAGCTTTGTAGCTCATCACGCCTTCAGGACGTTCAGGGAGGGAGCAGCTGATGAGACCTCAGTGTGGGACGCCTTCTGGTCATCCGACTCTGAATGTCTTCAGTCACAATCCAAAGACGCAGCAAAACGTGACCCAATCTAAATTGAATCCAAATGTGAGGATGAGAATGTCAAACCAACCAGACTTCAGTCTGATCTAAAGGATCAGGCTGTATTTGATGACTGATTGAAGAATTACCTGCACGTGGTCACGTGCTGAAACATTCTGGTTCATCCTCCAGAATCTGGATGGAGGTTTTTGAATCCTGAGTGGATCCAATGAAGGTCAGCCGGTCTACGAGCATCTTCTCCTCTTTTCTTTCTGTCAGACTAATGTCACTGATCTGCTGCTCACACAGAAGAACACGGCTCGGCGTGCTCACCCACACATGTGGAAGTGTCCTCCAGCGTGGGGGCGGGGCGGCGTGTTTCCTGCAGATAGGCAGGAGCGCGTGTGGCTTCCACCTGCACGTCCTCCTGCAGCAGGAAAGTCCTGACGCTGTCAGGAGAGACGCTCGAGACATGAAGACCTGATGTGATGTTTGAAGCTGGAAGGATCCCAGTGATGATCCTTTTAATGTTGGTTACTATGACAACCAGGATAGTTGATACAGTGAAAAGTCGACAAAACTCGAGGAAAATTAAAAACATATATATACTTAAAATACATAAAATAAGAAAACAACTTTATTTAGGACTAATATTAATTTTCACTAAATTGTTTGAAGGAAACTACAATTTTAATATCAAATTTCACTGTCCAGCTTGATAATAAAGTTGATTTTCTAACAAAAAAACTTGATTTATAATTAATATATTA
>NW_023418374.1:0-7383 GCF_002922805.2 Oryzias melastigma
GTACTTGGACAGTATTTTATCAGTTAAGTGGCACTCATGCTTTAATCTAAGTTTTATCAACATTCTATTTGTAAGTTTCCAATTTTAAAAAGTGTTGTTTTTTTTATTTACAAGTAGAAGTGTTGGTTAAATGACATGACGTGCTTTAAGGAATCAAAACACTGAAAAATATTAATATATTAAAAAGATTTAACACTTTGGGAATTGTATGGGGGGATAAAAAATGAATCTGGGTAATACGGATCTCTTCTAGTAGATGTTATCATTTTAACAAAAACTCCTCAGGAGTCCCTTAGGAGGAAGAACTCAACTGGTGGTCTGAGGGGAAAAAAACAAAAATTAAGTTGTTTTTACCTAAAATACAGATTACTACAGAGTCCTTGGATGTGTCATTAAAAAATACATTAGATTGCTGCCTCAAATCAAAAGTTTGTGGCCACAATTTAGTATTTTGTGTGTGTTTGTGGGCACAAATGAGCATTCTGTGCATGCAAGTTAGCATTGTGTACAAAGTAGTATTGATATAAAGAAGTTCGCATTTCGTGGTCACAATCACGTATTTAATGTGCACAAATTTGGCATTTTGTGTTTTGTGACAAAAAACCGAAAACTTTGACACACAAAACACTAAGTTGAGGCTACCAAATGGAAACTTGTGGACATAAAATACAAATTTGTGTGGATTACATGCTATCTCTGGCACATTAGGCAGATTTTATTGCACATTAGTATTTTGATATCATCAATTCCTACCAGTACTGTAATTTCTGGCCACAAAAATACTAGTTTGAGCACAAAAATTCCAAATTTGTACCCAGTAAATATTAAATTAAGTGCAAAAATGCAAATTTTGTGCACACAAAACACTAAATTGCACATTACAGATATACCAATTCCTGATTACAAATTAATATTTTCAAGGATCAATTAATTTTTTATTTTATTTTATTTTTTTTATGCTATGTCCAGAATTTCATGTATTACTATTACTGGGTCAGTATTATCTTTTTAAGTGTTGATCTTGTTCTTAGTGTTTCATGAGGTCAAATATACCAAAAAGGCTCTCCCCTTTTTCTTAAAAGCAGAATTTGTGTCAGAAAAAACATGAATTTTTAAATTCATCTAAGATTTTTTCTCATTTTTAAAACATCTAGTTAGACCGTCACTAATGAAAGCAACCAACATACAGCTATGAGAATATTTGCTTGCAGTCTGTCGATTTATTCCTTGGTTTCCTGACCTCTGAGCTGAACGTGTTATTTTTTGCACTATTAGCAGCTGATTATGCAGTTGTGTTCCCTTCTGGCCACTAACAAGGTGTTGAGGCAGCAGATGAGGGCAGCCTGGCAGACATTCATGCTTTGGTGATGCAGGGAAGCACAGTGTGTTCTGAAAAGAGGAGACAAGAGCTGCACTCTGGGTTTCCTGGAGGTTATTCATCTATTCTTCCTAGATAGAAAACATTTATATGATGAAAATGTGATTTTTTTTTTTTAATTTATTTTTTATATATATTCACTTGATATGAATCTAGCACAACAAAATCAAATGTGTAATATGCGCTAAGAGAGTATATTTCTTAATTATCAAACAGTTTAATTAGTCAAAAGTGAAACATGATTAATTCTCTCTGTTGTGGATTTCCCAGAAGCCTTTTTCATTTGGAAAGTTCTTCTTTAGGTGCCTTGTCAAAATGTCCAACTACCTAAGCTAGCAGATGTTGCAGCTGCAGGTGTAAACGAGGATCTCATTTCTGTACCATTCTGCAGATGTTTTCCATTCAACAACTGTCAGATTAGCTTTAAATTGGAGGCAATGTATTAATTGCTTTTTATCATAAAAGCAGATGAACTATAAAGTGAGATTTATGGGAAGTCAGGTAAAAAGTTTGATGGCTCTCCTTGTTAAGTGAGCAATAATATCAGGAAGGCACCATACTGGACTCATCCATTCTGTGAAAGCTTGAGCCATATGCTGCATACAGCTGGGCTAAGAGCTGCTAGCTACTGATTCTGCAGGTTTCCTGCCTATAGAGGAAATGGGTTTGTTATGTTCATCATAGACACACTTTAACTGTGAAACAGAATATATATATATATATATATAAAAAAAAAAGAAAGATGAATAATGGTGCACAAAATAAGTATTTAACTCCAACAAATACAAGAATTCTGGATCTCTCTGACCCGTTTACTTCATTGAGAAGTTTTTCTCTACCTGTATTACCTGCATTAATGACACCTGTTTGAACTGGTTACCTGCATGAAAAGGCACCCATCCACACCCTTAAGGAGGAACAAAATTCAAAGGTGGGGTAAAAATAAATAAAATAAAAAAAAAAAAAGAAAAAAACCCGTCTTTCTGGATTTTATGTTTTTTGCATGTATCTGAGCTGTTTTAAAGTTGAAGTAATTCTGTCCACTTTTCTTTTCCACTTGAGCCAATTGATGTGGAAGTTGAAGTTGCAGGTGAAAACCAAACAGACTTATTGAGGAAGATTAAATTATTAAATTATTTCATTGAATGTAGTTAAAGTATAAAGTTAACCCCTTCATACCCGAGTGTTTTTGAAATATGTATAAAACATTTTTTTTCAACGTTTTTCCCTTCAGTGTGATACTAATTTGCTGTATTTAGTGGTACTTTTTTAATTAGCGGCTCAAACTGAGAGGTTTTTATATCAAAATTCCCACTTCCTCTGAGCCACAACAGATACGATTAAATGTTTTGATTGAAATTGCTAACAGATTATAACTTTTTCAGTTGTGACTGGGAAAAACGTGATTTCTGTCCTGAAAATGTTCGTCTTTACTTTCAAATAGATAATTGTAGTCATTGTTATCATGGACAAATGGTTCAATGACTGCTCAGTAAATGAGCCCATTGATCGCTAAAAAAAGTTCCATCTTGAACATATCCACTGATAGGGAAAAATGATGCAGATCCATAAAGTTTTCTGAGCTCTAAGAGAAAATGATCATTTATCACAGAAAACATTTGGCAATAATGAAGGTTTGCCTCTTCATGCTCCTCCCTCTGCATTGATTGGTTCTGTGTGGAGGCTGCACACTTGTTTTTTTGCTGTTCTTGTTTGGAAGCAGTTAGTGGTGCCCAAGAGAATGAACTAAAAATGGCTGAGTGAGCCACAGGACACAGCCAGTACTTCAGTGGGGGATTTGTATGTCTGATGAAAGAGAGGCTGAACACGGCAGACTGTCTTTAAGCCGACAGATTGGTTCCCAGGCCCTTCCCATAAACGATTTTGAGGCGTGCAACACCTGAAGGGCTCATGAAGGGGGTGTGTTCGATGACTCGAATGGCTGAATAAAGAACGTCTCACTCAGGAGAAGGTGAACTCCCTCAGGACTATTTTTTCCCAGTGCTGCTAATATTTGGAAACAGATATCCTTTCTGTGCCAGCTCTTTGCTGTACAGCTGTTGGAGTCGGAGGACAACTGTGACAGCAAGATAGCGCTGGCTTTTCCCACCTCATTACACATTGACTGCAGGTCTTGCCAAGGCAGACAGGAGTCTGTTTTGGCTTGCTGGAGAATTTACGAGCAGCATCGATGCAAGAAAGAGAGGGGAGGGAATGATTGCGTTTGTCCCTCTCTGATAGTCTCGGGTGGAAGGATAGGGAATCCTCCCTTTGAGATTATAGTGGTGCATATGTGAGGTTTTGTGTCCTGATTTTTATCATGTAATAGTTCAGAATTATTGCTCCATAAAGGAAAAACAGCTTAAAGACCCACTCTGATGAAAATGGTGTTTATAAAATGTATTTGTGGCGTTTTTCTGGTGATTGAGGACAAATAGCAAGAAATAAAATTCAGAGTATTTCTTTATTCAAATTGTTGTGAAACAGAAGCAGACAAAACATTTGTTTGCGATTTAGAAAATGCACTGGGGAAGCCACAAACTTCCTGTCTCGCTCTGCAATGTGGAGGGGAAGGGGGGCGGGGTTGCTCTGCATTTATAATTCTGAGGGAAATTTTGAGGGGAACCTGGTGGCAGACAAGATGGCGGCTAAAAATCATTAACCAGAAGGAAGTCTAGAACCGGAACATCACCACCACCCATCTGGCCCCCCCGCATGCCGCACATTTCGCTTAAAAAAATACTCAAAAAAACCGAATATAACATTTACGTCTTTTTTGGTCTGTGTGTGTTTTAGGTTGTGAACTTTTACCACCTGAGGTAAACCTACAATGCTCTTTGAGATACCGTATCTCCTTACACGATCAACGTGAACGAAAAAAAGTTGTATTTACTCTATTTCTTATTCATTAGTGAATCTATGCTCTTAAAATGTCTTAATTCTGCCTCATGCACCAGCCTCTTATTTCCCAAGAAACCCAGAACAAACAGGTTGATTGACAGAATCCATGGCTGCCGGGCATTTCTGCGTGGTGCGTTCACTGAGCTCCAGACATCGGCAGCAAAACAAAGCAGTTTATCAAAGAAAACAACGAACAGAACTGATCCTTATAAAATCGATTGATTAGTGTCGACATTTTTGTTTCAAAAACTGCTTTGTTTTGCTGAGGATTTTATAGAAATAATAAAAGCATTGTAGCGGACTGAGTTGGGCCAAGTGGCTGTTTGAGTTCGCTAATGTCCAGAGTTCAGTGAACGCACCATTCTCCCTTTGGGGATCCTTTGTGCCAGGGGTTGCCAGTTCTATCTAGGCTCATTGCCACAGTTGTTGACCTTTGTGGGGGCGGTTTGGGTCCGACTTGAGGCTGTTGAGTGGACCCCACTGCTGGCTCTCTGGTTGGGCACTGTGATGATGAGATTCCCAAATCACAGTTTCTTCACAGCAGAGCAAAGCCTTAAGTTTACTTTAGAAGTTACGGTTTGTGGAGTCATTGCTTGTGTGTGTTATTGAAGGAAGGGGGTTGGTTAAAGGGTTTACTGGGTTTTTTATTATTTATTTATTTATTCATGTATTGTTTGCTTCTGTTTTAACTGTAAAGCTCTTCAAACTGCACAAGTATAAGAAGTGTTTTTTTTTTTATAGGATGATCAGAGTGGGTTTTTAGAAAACATAACGAAATTAAAAAGGGCATAAATAAATATGTATTGATGCTTAAGGTCACTACAAACTCTGAATATGATTCAAGTAAATCCTTTAGAGGAGATAATATTGTTTTGTTGGGTTGACAAAAACAGAAGGACAACAACATTAATCATTTACTGGTCATCATTGTTAGAATACTACAACCCTGAGGTGCTGCTCTTCTAATTAGATCAGCAATGTACTTCCTGGAAGCAAAATGCGGCTATTTTTTGTTGAGAAATTACCCGTCACTGAAGGAAAAAGCATCACAGAAAGTACGATGTGTGTTTTTCTGTGTGTTTGTTTCAGTCAAGGCCCAATAATGACACAACAACTGCAATATTAAATGCACAAAGTTGTACAGATCTCCTTTATCAGTAATTGAAAATATTTAACAATTAAAATTAAAGCAAACAGTAAGAATAAGTAATCATAATTAAGGTCAACAATAACTACACTTAAAATAAAAAGATTTTTTTCTTTTTTTTTTACTGAAACACCTGAGGGAAGAAACTTAAAAGAACCCAGAAACAACAATCACTGAACTTGTAGAAAACAAATTAAAAGGAAAAAAGACGAAAGAAGTGGAGACGAGCTCATCAGGGTGTCACTCACATGGTCTGTATGTACAGCACATTCACCCCTCCACTGTGCAGAAATGCTGACGTCAGCAGGCATGTGAAGGCAGGTTGAAGCTGGAAAGCTACAACAGAAACTCATTTGGAGATGGATCGCAGACGTGTTGTTGGGTTTTTATGCTTGCAGGACAGTGACAGGACTGAGATGACTCCATTTAGATGTGAAAAGCTGAGAGGACAGTTCTGTTGAAAATAAATTACTCGAGCACGGAGTGCGAACACAAACAAGCAGTTTTTTTGTTTTTAATAATGGTCCCTGGATGCATAAGACACAGCTGCTTTTCTGACATCTCTGACCTTTAAAAAATTCATTCAAACGTGTTTCGGTAGGAAACATGACATCAAAATTAGTTTTCGAGGTGGATTTGAGGGTCACACTTCATGTTTGTCTGTACATTAATCAATATTAATTCCCTATTGCAACTCCAAAAACAGGTACTGAATATGCAAAGAAACCTTTGGTCAAAGTGTGTTCGCAAAGGGGAAAAAAACAAACTGCAATGTTGAGATTTAAGGGAATAAACTGTTGTCGTCTGGCAAAAGAGAAACAAGGAGGAAAAAAAAACCTTCTCTTTCTAATGTTGTAGCCCATATTTCAAAGGCCCTCGCACACATTTGGATCTGTAAGTTATGCAGTTTCCTCACAGAGGAAAGAAGGAAAGGAAAAAAAGATATATCTTCATGAAAATCATGTTTGTCTTGATTGTCCACAAAAGAGAAGGGCCAGCAGGAAGTTCCCCCAGCAAAAAAAAAAAAAAGGTTATACAATCACAGCGCAAAATCACAACATCCTTTACTGGAAAGGAATTACAAGTCAGTGAATCTCCTTAAAAGACTGAACCTGCTCTGAATTGGTGATAGCAGTTTCTGTGTGTGCACAGGAGCTGTGCAGAAGTTGTTGGATCAGTTTTACTCAGAGACCATCTTCTCCTGTGTTGTATTGTCCTGCAGGCAGCTCCTGCGGATGATGGGCAGCGGGTGAGCTTCTGTGTTGAAGACCCAGTCCTCCAGGGAGAGCAGGTCATCGTCAGAGAAGAGCAGGTACAAATACCTTGGGAGGAGAGGAAAAAAAAGATTTTTATGGCAAATATACAGCAGTTATTACTATTAAAAAAAAAAAAAAAACTTATCCTTATTACAGAAAGTTAAAAAAATAGACATTATGTTTGACCAAATCCCTTTCCAGAAAGGAATCATCTTTATTAATCTGATTTTTTCTTGTAAATTTAATTGCAATTTGGCGTATACTCTATTGAACACATTTAATCTAATCTCTTCATTTATCAGTAATTGTTATAAAAACAACTGATCTTAATCAGATTCAGATTACTGTCCAAATGTTTAATGTTCTAATCAAGTGCAGCATAAAAGCCAAAAATAACACCAACATATTTTTTTTATGTTGCTCTCCGCTCCATCTTTGACAGCAACTATAAGCTGTGAAAAAAGTAATGATTTTGAATTTGTTTTGTAAAACATTTACAATTACAAGATTATTTTAATACTATTTTATGATGGAAAATTCATAATAAGACTTGTTCCCTTTGTTTTTTTGCAGATTGTTTGAAATGAAGACTATAGGATGTTTGGTGAGCATGAATGTAGCGTCTTATAATTGTAGTCATGGGAAAAGGTTCAATTCAAGTTAGGCTTAATGTGTCGGGAAGCCTGTTGATTTTCAGATGA
>NW_023418375.1:0-1460 GCF_002922805.2 Oryzias melastigma
CTGTGTCTGCTGCGTTGATCCACCAGTCTCACTACTGCCGCAACACAAATCTTTAGACACGTGTCTGCATGTGGAAGAAGCAGAGCTTTTCATTGTTCATCATCCTCAGGGTGTAGCTGGAAGTATTCAAATAAACATCTGTGTGGACTCCATATGTTTGTTGTTAGATCAGAGGCTTCCTGTCCAGGATGTACGCGGCTCCCAGCAACTTGGAGGAAATCTGATTGTGGTTCAAGTTCTGAGCAGACTTCACCTCAGCATAAATGTCAAGGTAAAACCAGAAGGTCTGTTTCCAGAGCCAAAGGTTGAAGCTACACTTCTTCTCTGTGGTAAAGCTGTCGGTTCCTCTCCACTTCAGCCCACAGATCTGTGTGACCCCAACCCGGTGCAGATGCTGATGCTCTGCGTTCACCTGTACGAGGCGCTCCCTCAGTTCGTCCCTAAAGACATCGTCACTCTGTGTGGGATCCTGCACAGCTCCTTCAGGAAGCAGGTGGGAGGAACCGAGGCAGTACATGGATGGCCCTTGATCTTTGAAGATGACCTTGGCAAAAACTGTTACGCAGTGCCAGTTATCTGATACCCTGTAGGATTAAGAAAATGGATTAAATACAGACCACAGATGTTTAAACAGGAATATATACATATATAAGTGTGCGTATGTCTACTTCTTAATTATACAGGAGGCTGTGAACTGCTCTTAGTCTGGCTCGTCACCAAAGAACTGTCTGCCATAGGAAACCCTACCAGGGGCAGAAGCCCCAGACAGCATTTTACGGAGACTTCTGCTGGACAACGTGTTCCATCACTTAATCCCTTCATCCCCCTCCTCCTCTTCCACCCACGACCCATACCCCCCCATCCAACTGAGGACACAAAAGGCAGAGAGATAGATAGTGGCCTCTGGTGGACAAGGTCAGAAAAGACGAACAGGCAGGAGTTCTCAGCAACCTCTGCTGGACAAGCTGTCTCATCACCCAGTCCTCCTCCTTTCTCTTCATCATCCTCCTCCACACACATCCCACCCCCTCCCCATCCAACCAAGGAGACAAAAGACAGGGAGGTATTTGTGACATCTGGTGGACGAGGACAGAAAAAACAAAGAGACAGGAGTTTTTATCACCTCTGCTGGAGATCCTGTTTCATCACCATTGACTGTAAAACAAAAATACTGGACTAATCGAGCCATGATGTCACCATTGGAAATGCATTACGTCTACTCCTCGCGAAAGTAGTCCACCGCTTTCACCGTCACTTCCTGAAACGGCCATCGCCATTTGCAACCCATCTTCAGGGATTGGTCTGAGTCATAGCTGAGTCATGGAATCTACAGAAAGTACTGTCGCCAATCAGGAGTGAGTTTATAGCAACCGTCCGCCTCTTTCCACGCCTCTACCACGAGACCGCGGATGTAAACAGCTTTTACTGTAATCACGGAGGCTCATGAGAATTGTACAAGT
>NW_023418375.1:5205-6721 GCF_002922805.2 Oryzias melastigma
AATCTGGTGAGATCCTTTTAATTTTTGTTTTTTTCTGTAATTTTTGTCTCCATTTTTCCTTTTGTCTGTCTTCATATTTCATACCATCTGTTTACTTAAACTTGAAAATAAAATATTAAAATAAAAACAGGAATCACAAGAACACCAGACAGGAATGACAGGCTTTTATTATCCATCTCTTCCTTAATACATTTTTACTAAAACTTTCCTTCAACTGTTATCTGCTAACATGAATCCAAAAATCATAAACTAGAATTATTTTATATTTAGAGAATAACGAAATGTTCTCAAATCACATGAAAGTTGTTAGCATTAGAGATATATAAAAATAATGTTAGTGTTGTCATGGTAACAAGCAGACTTAGACAACAGTGTATCAGCATAAACTACAACCACAATGATTAACCTAATAATATCACAAAAGTACAAAAATCTACTAATAAAATTCAACCAAAAAACGTGAACTTCATCAAAAATGTTCATATAATAAATTCATTAGATTAGATTAAATGGCTAAAACAAACACAAAATGAAAACTCATAATAAAAACAGTAATGCTAACAGGAAGCTATAGATGTATATGTTAACAAGTCAACTTCAACAACAAGTTAAACATTTTTGTCAAATACTTCAAGAAATGAAGCTCATGATTATAGAATCATTACAAAATTAAATCCATCAATCCTTTATTTTGAGCAATGTGATCATAGTGGCTTATACATCATAAACACCTAAAAAATATTGCCTTAGAAAATTAGAATATCATATCAAAATAATCCAAAAAGGATGTTTTCAGCACATGTCAGATTTTAGAAAACTGTTATTTTCTGTAAAAGTGATTTGGAATCATAATCTTTGGAATCTGAATTTTAATCTACTGACTGAGACTGAAAGACCATTTAAAGAATCAGTAAGGCCTTGCCAGATTAGTGTGGGCCCTGTGGAGTTATACATATGATATTTGTTTTAAATGAATTCTTAATCATTTCATTTTCTAAAAATTTGTAGAATTTTTTCTAACTTTATGAGTTCTCATGTGTATTTTAAGAGTACATTTTTGACTAAAACTCCTATCACATTCCTGGCACAAAAAGGGCTTTTCTCCTGTGTGAGTTCTCATGTGTCTTTTGAGAGTAGATTTTTGAGTAAAACGGTAATCGCATTTTTTACACAAAAAAGGCTTTTCTCCAGTGTGAGTTCTCATGTGCCTTTTGAGAGTTAATTTATGTTTAAAACCCTTATCACATTCTTTGCACAAAAATGGCTTTTATTCTGTGTGAGTTTTCATGTGCCTTTTGAGAGCAGATTTATGGCTAAAACTTTTGTCACATTCTTTACACAAGAAAGGCTTCTCCTTTGTGTGAGTTCTTGTGTGCGATTTAAGATTAGATGCATCACTAAAACTTGTATTGCACTCTTTACATGTAAAAGGCTTTTCACCTGTGTGAGTATTCAAATGTCTTTGGAGGGAATACAGTCGAGTAAAACGTGTATCACAGTCTTTGCATGAAAAAGG
>NW_023418376.1:0-877 GCF_002922805.2 Oryzias melastigma
ACGAAGCCTTAGTTTCTGCAGAGCTACAGGAGTTCATTCGAAATTTATCTCTGAGTTGTAGGCGGAACTGTTGGTGTGGAGCAAGTCCACCCCACTTCCCATCACCCATCTGTTTACACGCTCTCCCACTAGCTTACAGCCCTTCACAACCCCAAGCGATGCAACAAAAATAGCGAGCAATATGGGAGCTATCCAGCCGTACAGTTTTGGTCCAGATGTCAACTCGGAAGAAGAAAACAAATGTGGATCTATTTGTCTGCAAGTGAATGCTTTTAAGTGAATTTTGGATTTCACATATTGCCCTATAGTGCACTCTGAAATGCAGCTTCATTTTCTTTATTTTTTGAGAAAAATACCACATTAATATGTTAAAAACACCATTTAAATTTGAGTGGATCTTTAATAAGTCAAAAGGATTTGTCATTTAAAAAATTGGCAAGTTTTATTTTTATGAATGTGGTAAAAATGTGAATTACTCGACTATGTAATTAAGTACATCTGCTAAAACAATTAACTTCTATGTATGCACCACTAATCATCAAATGTTTTTTTGACTGCATACATTTGTAAAATTGAACTTGAAACAAGAAATTCAACGTACTGTATGTGCCAGACTTAAAAAAAACAAACAAATATGCTTTATCAAATTGACCATATGTCCATACTTTTAAATGAAAAATTCTGCTACAATCAGGATAACCTTAAGCGTTCAATCACTGAACAGCTCAAGCTCCCAGCTCCTGATCTCAGTGACTTTCCTCATGACTGAGCAGCTTAATGTTTTAACAAAGTTTGATGTGATTCAGGTATTTTACTGGCTTGTGTAGTAAAATGAAAGGTTTTGATTAATGCTCTATTAAATGAAGACAGACTCAGC
>NW_023418376.1:4465-6723 GCF_002922805.2 Oryzias melastigma
TGACTGAGTAATTAGATCGTGGCTAATAGCCGTAGCATTGGCACCGCAGCGACAGAGTGGAGACCTTTGGTCTGTTCCAGACGGTTGTTTCTCTGATGGGTTCAGGTACATCGTTGTCAGATTACGTTGGAGAATGTTAAACATAGAGAAGAAGAAAACAGAGGGGTAGACGTTTATGGAAGTGGACAGGAAGCAAGCAGCAGATAAGACTCAACATAATTAACTTAATTTACATTTGTCCGAGTATGTACGACTGACCATTTTCAGGACATCTTAAGAGCTCCTTAATTGTAAAACACTTCATTTTAGATGAGCTGCCGTGCACCGACAATTACATGCAGTTAATATGCCCTCCTAATAGATCTATTTGTGTCATATAATACACTGGATATTCAGTTTTAAAGCTCATTTTGAGAGACAATTAGTAATAAAAAATGCCAAAAGCATCCAAATATGATTAACTATATAATACAAGACTGTAATAAAGTATATTTCTATATGTTTTAAAGAAGAAAGTAAGGGAAGGCATATAAACATTGATTGACCAAAACTTTTGTTCTATTTTATTATTCATGAAAGTACATCCTTTAATGCAATGTTGAATTGCCTCAATTTGTTTTTTGATTCTTCGTTTTCTTCTTCTTAACCGTTTGTTTCTTTTCTCAACTTTTTTTAAGGTGCTATAAATATTCTGCCAAGAAAGCATTAGATATGTACAAATTTGGAAATAATACTTTAAGAATTGTAGAATTTTGATATCTGAGCCTTAATTGTGTTGTTTGAAACTCCTCCGTTTCACATTACTTGTTGAAAATGTCATTTTTGAGCTACAACTATTTTGATTTTTGAATTTTTTTGTATTCTCCACATTATTTCTGGGACTTGTAAACACTGAGTCTTGTTTCCTGATTGTTATTAAACTTTTACCCTTTCACCTCAAGGCAGTAACACTACCGTATGGATTGTCCCACCACAACAACGCCCATGTTATTGTAAATCTGAAAGATACTCGAAGCCCTGAGACGCACTGGTTGTTTTGGAATGGTGGAGCAGTGTGACCTCATGATATGTATTATTCCACCTTCAGCTGTCTGCAAGCAGAACCAACTGCTAAGAAAAGCGTAACATGTGGTGCATATGCAATATGACAGCCATGTTTTCTTGAGTTACCATCTCCATAGTTCTTTTTTTTGTTCTAATATATGAGTGTTTTTTTCCCTTTTTGACCTCTCTCACAAACACGCACATATGATAGAACCCAATGGGTTAGACATGGTTTTTGTAGTGCAGACAAAGCTGCAAAAATGCATAAATCCTGTTTCTGACTCCCATTATGCACGAGTTCAACTGCAGTATGAACCCCTTTATCAGGTATGGCTGACCTATAAAGACTGCAAATGCATAATGTGTGTGACCGCGGTGCAGTGGTAGGGCGGTGCACCTCTGATCACAAGACTGCAGGTTTGATTCCCACCTTACACACACATGTGTCGAAGTGCCCTACAAGGATACGCCATTTACCATAAAATAAAAAAAAAAAAGATCTTTAACTGAGTGGACTTGAAGATTTGACACACTACAGTGATAATTAACCCTTTAACAACTTGACATGTCGCCACATAATTAACACACACTAAGACATATAGTAACTCACTCACTTTATGCAGTTAATGCAAATGAGCCGATTGTGATGTGGAGAAAAGCGACTTTTCATAAAAGCTTTTTTCATCGTCTTTGCACTAATATACATTACTCACAAATATAGACTTTTATATACAAATATATACAAATATTGCATGTGCAACAAAAAACTAACGTGAAGTTTTGCTTTACTAACTTAAAACATTGCATCAACAACGCATTACAAATTGGAAATGTTCAACTAGTAACATAACAATTTAATGTGAAACACATCACTAATGTGAAGTTTGGCATTACTAACTTAAAATGTTACATGTGCAAATCATTAGAAAATGTAAAGTGTTGCATTACTCACCTAAATATTGCATGCACAACACATTACAAACTGGAAATGTTGCATCAGTCACGTAAATATTGCATGTGTAACAGAATACTAATGTAAAGTGTTCCATTACTTACGTAAATATTGCTTGAGCAAAGTATTACTAACATGAAGTTTGTTTTAGTAACTTAAAATTTAGCATGTGCAACACAATAAAAAAATGGAAATATGGCATTACCCTCTTAAATATTGCATGTGCAACAGAATACTAATGTAAAGTGTTGCATTACTATTG
>NW_023418377.1:0-1231 GCF_002922805.2 Oryzias melastigma
CTGTAACTCGTTTACCGTTGAGCTAATTCTGATGTGGAGAAAAGCGGCTTTTCTTATCGGCTTTGCACCAATAAGAAACACAATTCCAACATTAAGTATTCCATATTAGTGCAAAGTCTCTGTGACAGAATCAGCCAATTTATGTTGATTGCTTAACACTTTTAAGTGTTGTTTATCAGCGCACAACTGCTTTTCTCCGCTTCACAAACGGTTAAAGAGTTAGTCGAAAGAAGGTCAACAATAAGCTGGGGCGTTCAAGGTTTAACCCCGGTACTGTCGCCGACTACAGTAAAATAACACGCTCTTTAAACTATCGTAACTCTTCAACCATTTACGCAATCTCACCAGATTTTGAGGCAAAGAAAAGCAGCTTTGTGCCGGTAACATTTGACTTGTTGTTTCATATCGACACAAAGCTGCTTCTCTCCACGTTTTTGTTTTAACGTTGATTGCGTTAGCGCTTCACTACTGTAGACTATCAGCACAAACCTGCTTTTCTCAGCCTCACAATCCACTGGTTAA
This sequence comes from Oryzias melastigma, assembly GCF_002922805.2. NCBI lineage: Eukaryota > Metazoa > Chordata > Actinopteri > Beloniformes > Adrianichthyidae > Oryzias > Oryzias melastigma. Next base: position 523 of record NW_023418377.1, read on the forward strand.
TTGCGTGAACGATGGAAGAGTTACAGAAGTTTAAAGACCATTAAAGGGCTAAAGGACGAATGAGCTGCTCTTCAGTCATCTTATTAGGCCAGACGGGGAAGAAGACACGTGCTTACATTCAGTTCACTTCATTTCACATTTGACCAAGGGTTGGAGATGCAGGAGAGCTCTGTCCAGTTTGTCTTCCAGAAAGTCTTGGCTCCAGCTGATTATCTGGATTGAGTCTGTTGAGACAATCAACAGCAGCTCTTATTGCCCGCCCCCAATCTTAATGATCCATCTGAAGCTGCTGTGCCACCCCAACCAAACATCATGCACGCTAAAGTACATTGGCGCACGCTTTGAAGACAGTTTAGGACTAGAGTATGCATAGATTTTAGTGCAGAGTACACATTAGAGAGGTCCAAGCAGAAAACGACAGAGGAGTTCAAAGCTTTTTCAAAGGTGGTCATCAAACTCAAATGCTCGGTTGTCCTGCCCCCTGACGCCGACCCCGCTGTAGTCCAGCGCTGAAGGTGCAGAAGAGTCCTGCTGCAGCTGCTCCCTCAGAGAAGGTTGAATCCTATGCTGAAACCTCGCCGTGACCCTGTAAGCGCTGAAGATGATCCCAGACACACCCATCAGGACTGTGCCCACCATCCCAACCCAAATCCCGCAGCCCACGTGCTGCGACTCCGGCGCCTGAGGCAGTCTGAACTCTGGTGGGAAG
>NW_023418377.1:5524-6713 GCF_002922805.2 Oryzias melastigma
GATCTAAAAAGATGATCAGACTTTTATTTTCTTACTTCCTGTCATTCTGGATGGAGAGCAGCCAAAATATGAAGTCAAAAACCTGACTTCCAGGTGGGCGGGGCTCGATCAAAGGGGCGGGGAATCTGAAGTCACTATAGCAAAAATACGTTTTGGTAAAGCAGCAGAAGTTTGGGTCAGAACGGCGGCCTCTGCTCCAGCGGCAGACTCTCCAGCAGGCACTTGAGCTGCTCCTCGCCCAGCTTGATCTTGTCCTCTAGCTTGCGCTGCTCGATGATGAGCGCCGACTTCATCTTGACGAAGTGCCTGTAGTCGTCCAGGCTCGCCGCGTCCAAGTGGGCCTCCATGACCCCGGTCACCAGCCGCTCCCTGCGGTCCAGGTTCTCCTTCAGCTCCTTGGCGTCCTCGTGCTGCCTCATGAGGAGCTTGTGTTTCTCCGTCAGCGTTCGCTAAACGGGGACGTCGGTTGATTAGCGGCAGAAGGAATTGGTGGGAAATCGAGCAAATAAATGTCCTCACCTTCTCCTCTGGCGGCGCTTCGTCCTCCAGGCTGTTGAGGGCGTTCTCCACCCGGGCGAGCCGCCCCGACAGCGACAGCAGCAGGCTCACCACCTTGTCCAGGTCGCCCACGAACATGCGGAACTTGTCCAGCTGGTTGGGCTGGCAGAGGCGCTGCACGGTGGCCTCCACCTCCCGGCCCAGCGCCTCGTTGTCCTCCACGTCCTCCTGCAGGCTCTGCCGCGCCTCCCGGAGGACCTCCAACTTCCTGGCCAGGCTCAGGATCAGCTCTTGCTGGAGAAGACAGGAAGATGAATGCTGACGCACTTGAGCGGCCATCTTGCCCAAAAGCTCGGCTCGCCTACCTTCTTGCTGGCCAGGTCGATGTCCAGCTCGTCCTCGGAGTCCTGCTCCTCCAGCTGCTCCTGCATGTCCTTCATCTTGATGAGGAGCTCCGCCTTTGGAGCGGAGGTGTTGTAGTAGGAGGAGCTGGGGACGAGGGAGGCCACGGCCGATGAAGACAACTCGTCTTCCTCTCTCCTGAAAAACAGTTTATCTGCTTTTAGGACATTCGTCCAGAAGAGGGCAGCCTCACTCAGAAAAAAAGGAAACTGGAGTCAAGTCACTTCTGGTCTATCTAAAGACCTACACTGATGAGGAAGGATTTTTTGGTGTTTTTAGGATGTTTTTG
>NW_023418378.1:0-954 GCF_002922805.2 Oryzias melastigma
GCTGCATTCAGCTTCTATGCTCCACAGATCTTTTTTTTTTTTTTTGAAGAATACGCATGTTTATTTCAACAGACTTCAGCTTCACTCCATCATAAAAAACTGAGCATCATCTCTGCATGTGACTCCTGTTGAGAACTTGACCTATCTTCTGTTAGGTCCAGATCAGAGCCGCCTGTCATGCTTTGGTTTCACATATGAACCTGTACGACAGGTTACAGTCTGCATCGTTCCACAACTTGCGAATCCTCTTCACAGAGGCGTGCAGCTGCCCACAGTCCTCGCCGTTCTCCCTGAAGTCCCAGTTGTCCAGCTGACCTTCAGCCCAGAAGGTTGGGGTTGAACTAAAGTCGGTTCCGTCCACCCAGGTCCACTCGCCCTCCTGATGGGGCTCCACTAGTCCTATCCAGTAGTGGAAAATCACTACAACGATTTGGGAAATAAAATCCTGAAAAGCATTAGATGGAGAAATGTTATTAATAAACTTACATGGGGTAATAATTTTTACATTTTCTCTACATCTTTTTAGACGCTTGTTCAGAGATTAAATAAAATCTTCTATGCTCCACAGATCTGGAATAGACTTCTAGAAAACATTAGATCTGCTGAAACACTCAGTGTATTTAAATCCAGGTTAAAGACTCACCTGTTCTCAGTTGCATTTGATTAATATGTATTCAAAAGTTTACGTCCACACTGTTTATCTATGCTTGTTTTAAATTAAAATCTTTTTACTTTCTTTTAATTTTATTTTAATGATCACCATTTTTACTATTTCTTTTGATTGTTTCTTTTAATGTTTTATGTAAAGCACTTTGAATTGTCTCTGTACATGAAATGTGCTATACAAGTCAACTTGCCTTGCCTTGCCTTGCCTTACCTAAGATCCTGTTGAACAACCCGGTCAAAAACTCCACTTCCATCTCTCCTAGACACTTCCATACCTCCACAGGTGTA
>NW_023418378.1:3788-6711 GCF_002922805.2 Oryzias melastigma
GGGGTCAGTTGGCAGACTGACCCCCGATGGCAGACCCCTGTCCCCCCGAGATGGCAGCACTTTAAAAAGCAATGATCCTATAATAATAACGGACTGAAGGTTCATAAGTTGTCTCAACAATAACAAATTGTCTGACATAAAATGTAAAATTAATTAAAGTGAATTTGAATTTGAACAATATGAATTTCTTTTTAATTTCTACATTTATTGCTCTTTGAATTGAGGCCATTTGATTTACTCTTCATGTTGGTTCTTAACTAGAGCTTTGTTTATTAGCTTATTTGTTTACTACCTAAAAATGTATGTTATTAAGGTAAAGACACGTTAGTATTTATTGATAATGTTATTTTAATGTTAGAAGGGGCATAAAATTGACGCATTGTGTTTTAACTTATTCTAAAAAAAAATTTAGAAGAAAACAAAAATATTAATTTTGTGTTTAAAATAGTTATATATCATAAATTACCAAAGTAATATATTGATTATTGTAATGTTTACCATACTGCAGTACTGTTGGTATCATGAATCACATCGTATCAGGAGTGACTCTGAGATTCTTAGCTCTAATACTGACACAATCTAACGTTTTCACTGGTGGATACCCAGACATTCACATTCTCATTCAGCTTTTATCTTCTATAAGTTTCATGTCAGAACCGTCTCCATTCTGAAGTTCATTAAAACAGGCTGGAGCATGCTCAGTCAGGACCACTTGGAGGATTAATGCTCATGTCAGCAGAAACATAAATTCTTATGTCCATTGACTGTGACAAAGTAATAAATAAGGTCTGAGAAACTGGTTCACTTCTGATGTGGAGACTTATGCTGTAGATTCTGGAGTTATTATGATGCTTTTTCAAATGTTCACAAAAAAATTTCAATTTAGCTTTTCATTCACATTTTCATACAGAGAAATATTTCTGTTAAATTTTATTATAATTATGTGTTTGTTATTTATGATGAAAAATGGGCCGGTCTTGACCATTAAACTCCCGGGCTGAAAAGTTGTCCCAATCCGCTCCTGCTGCAATATGTAGATTTTTATTGGTTAGGAAGTAGAGAACTTCCTCACCTTCATCTATTTAGACCTTCAGGAAACAGCGTCGCTACCCAAAATGCACTACTGCAGCTGGAAGTTGAAGTTTTCTAGTTCCTGTCCAGTTAACTGAACAGAATCCCTGTAATCTCTGATCTATGATGCAGATCTGAAGATCATCATCACTGCTGAATCTGGAGATGACGTCACTCTGAGATGTGAAGATACAGAAATCAACCAGATTTTCCTTCTAGAATGGACCAAACCAAACCTGCAGGGAGAAGAAACTGTGTTTTTATACAGGAATGATGGAATTCTTCTGGATCAGGATAAATCTTTCAGGAACCGAGTGTTTCTGAATAACAGTCAGATGAAGGATGGAGATCTGTCTGTGGTTCTGGAGAACGTGACCATTGAAGATTCTGGAACATACCAGTGTAGAGTCATGCGAGGAAATGGTTCACAGAGAAAATGGAGTCTGATCTCTATCATCAATCTGCAGGTGTCTCCTCCAGGTGAGCATTGAGAGTGTGTGTCTCCTCCTCTTCCTCCTCCTTGTCCTCCTCATCTTCCTCAAACTCAAACTCAAACTCAAACTTTATTTATTTATATAGCGCCTTTCATTCAGCGAAACACAAAGCGCTTAACANAAATAGGATGATTAAGTGGGATGTCCAGTGCTTTGTCTAATGCATGAGACGCTTAAGAAAAATGTGAAGCTGTATGTATAGAAATGCTTTTGTGATGCTAAAGTTGGACATTTATGTTGCTGTATTGCATCTTTTTTTTTGTATTTTATTAGGGGTCGACTCATATCAAAATAAGTATTGGTTGATACCAACATAAAGATCGGTATCGGCGCCAATTTTGGATATTTTGACCCATATCCTTTAGTTTTTATTCATTGGCTGATATTTAAACTCAAACTCAAACTTTATTAATTTATATAGCGCCTTTCATTCAGCGAAACACAAAGCGCTTAACATAAAGTAGATAAAATACATATTAAAAACACAAAAGGCCAGTGTTTAAAAACAAATTCACATTCACAAAGTCACACAAAATCAACCTCCCTCTCTCCCCAGTCGTCCTCCCCACCCTCTGCCCTCCGAGATCCTCCCAATAGACCCTCGTCAATGAAGCTGAACAAAGAATAAAAAGATCTCTGGGAATAATCTGGCTTGGTACTACTGTGTAGAAACGATATTACGAGGATCCCCTTATTCAAGACCCAGCCTGACCACGGGGGGTATCGCCACAGCGCCCGCCCAGCATGGAGCAGTGCAGGGCCCGCTCGACAGAGCAGGACCCCAGCCGCCGCAACGAGAACAGGCACCGCAGCAACAACGCCCCCCGCAGGTGGAGCCCCAGAATAGAGGATCCGTGGTTATTTTCGGCTCGGAATCAGCCGCGCCTCCCAAACTTCTCTGTCCTCGCCATATCACAACTAGCAACATTCTTCAGGATATCATAAAATGTTTAGAAAAACCAAAAAAAAAAACAAAAAAAACAAGCAGCAGTTCTGTTACCTCACTCCGTGAATCACCAAATAAAAAAAAAGATGTTGAAATTGACACACTGTGTGATTAAAACTTTCAAAACCAAATTCAATTCTGTCATGTTTTATAGCAGGAAAACTTAAAGATACAAAACACTGATGGATACACAAAAAACTACACAACAGAAAAGCACAACTTGTCTGAAAAACACCAGACGATGACAACTTAAATTTGATTTATCTTTAGCTCTTTCTGCGTTTATTATAGTTAACATTATTAGATGAAGCGTGTATGTGAGCAGCGCGTGCAGTAGGCTATTTTGGTAGCCTGATAATCACGCGCGGCTGATGCTCTGCTTTGAAATTAACACTTAATGTTGGAGACTTGT
>NW_023418379.1:0-7012 GCF_002922805.2 Oryzias melastigma
CAGATCAGCTAGCGACAATGCTAACTAGACTGCCAAATATGGACCACCATGCATTTATTTTGAACACTTTTTCTTTTAAAAAATAAAATGCATTTATTAGGTTTTTACTTTGGGAAATCTGTGACCCGTATTTGCTGTTAGAAAAGAAAGTAGTGACCATGGTGTCCATATTAAATCCAAAGCACTAGATAACCCTGCACTATTTCGTTTTTTAGTAGTTAAGGAGAAGGGAAAGACAAAAATGAATCCCCCATTACCCACCATGCCGCTCACTTCAGCTGAATGAACTCTGCGGAGTCTCCTCCTCTGTACTCGAAGTAGTTGTAGAAGCCCAGGCCGGCGTGGAGCGGCTGAGTGAAGGTGGTGTGGACTCTGTAGATCAGAGTCATGTTTTCAGAGACGCTGTAGAAGGACAGGACACCTGCTGCATGGTCCAGGTACACCCCCACCCTGGAGGAAACAGGACCCAACAGAGGGGTCTGCAGTCCTTTGTGGTAGAAGACGTAGCCGTTTTTCTTGCAGTACAAGGCCCAGGATTTGTCATCATTTCCAAATGGTGTTACAGACCTTGATGTTTTGCTGTCCTTGTACGCCACTGCAACATAAACTGATCTAGTCCACTCCACCTCCCAGTACCGGCGTCCCCATAGTTTTTCTCTGCTTAGAACCTGAGTCTGGAAGGAGAACCGGTCCAGATGATAGGGGTAAGACCATGTGTTGAGCGAGAATGTTGCTTTTCTGTTTGCTTCAGACAGAAAAAGACGTGGGTTTGCCGTGTTTGGATCCAGTGTGAGGGCTGCACGGTGGCGCAAGTGGTTAGCGCTCTCGCCTCACAGCGAGAAGGCCCTGGTTCGAATCCCGGCTGGGACCTTTCTGTGTGGAGTTTGCATGTTCTCCCCGTGCATGCGTGGGTTTTCACCGGGGACTCCGGCTTCCTCCCACCGTCCAAAAACATGCTTCATAGGTTCATTGGTGACTCTAAATTGCCCCTAGGTGTGAATGTGAGAGTGAATGGGTGTGATTGAGGCCCTGCGACAGACTGGCGACCTGTCCAGGGTGTACCCCGCCTTCGCCCATCAGTAGCCGGGATAGGCTCCGGCACCCCCGCGACCCCGAAAGGGATGAAGCGGTCAAGAAAATGGATGGATGGATGGATCCAGTGTGAGTTCTCCTGAATACTTCAAGAACTCCTCCCTGCTCGTTGGTTCTGGTTCTGGCAGTTGGGTCACTTTCACAATCAAATGTGCATTAAAAATCAAACTGATGGTCAGACAAACACAAATGAAGGACTCCTTCAGTGAGATCTTTGCACGTTCGTCCAAATGGAGCTCCTGTGGTTCGTGTCTGGTGTTTTTTGCTTTTTGGGCTTTTTCATGTCTCCATTTTTCATTGAGCAGACAGATGTAACAGATGCACTGCTGATCAGCGCGACAGAAGTTCTTCATCTCCTTGTTTTGGCGGGGGCAGATGTCCTCATGGAGATGTTCCTTACAATCAGAAGTCTTCTTCAGCTCCTCCACTAACTCTGCTAACATGATGTTTTTCTCCAGAACCGGTCTTTGATTGAAGGTCCTCCTACACTGAGGACAGCTGTGGGTTCTCCTCTGGGTTCCTTCCCTCCAGTAGTTCTGGATGCAGTTTCTGCAGTAGCTGTGTCCACAGGGTAGTGTCGTCGGATCCTTCAGTAGATCCAAACAGACGGAGCAGGACAGAGCTTTTCCAACTACCTGTATTAGTTTCTGATCCATCTTTGCTCTCCGAATAATTGCGTCTGTAATGCAGAATGTGTAAAACCAGCTCTGTGAGATTTCCTTGCACCTGTGCTTCATCATTTTTCTGCCACGCCCATTTACTGAATGCAGAACAAGCCAGGAATGTGCAAATGAATGAAGGATGTTCCATTTTCTGTGTTTAAAATTAGCACAAAGAGTCACAAGGTTTTAGTTCCAGGAAGAGGAGCAGCTTTACAGAGGAATTTTGACGAGATCACCGCCCACTTCAAACACAGGTGGGGCCACAACGGAAACCGTGGACAAACCCAATCGGGCCCCACATTTTCTGCCCACATTTGGCCTTTGTAACACCTGCGTCAGGTTTTGGTATGATATGAGCAGTAGTATTATTAGTAATATGGACTAGTATCAGAAGATATAAGAACGACTCAAGGAGGGAGCGGCAGAGACTGGATATTGGTTTGGTTTTTTTCCACCATATATTAGTGCAAAAGATATATACAGTGCAACATACAGACAATATCTAAAGAATGGCCATTTGAATTTTTACAAGACACTATGTACAATATAGAAAAAACAGTGCTGTTTGGTCATGTGTATAACCAACGACATTTAAAGAGTTCAAATCAACTGGTCCACAGGTAAGTATATCCAGCAATGTCCAGTGTCAGAGGAAAGATGAATATATCCAGAATCCGGAGTTGTAGTATTTAGGTAGATGAGTGAGTGGGGTGCAATGGATGGGCTACTAGGAGCCCCCTACCGGTCTGGCGGAGGAATGTGGCTCTCTGTAGTGACTAGTAGACTCAGTTCGGTTTCCTTGGGCTCTGTAGGCTCTAGGCCTGCTCCATGCTCGCCATCGGGTTCTTAAAAACCTGGCCTGGAAAGGACCAAGGTTTAGAATTCATGCTAAATATAACACTATTAACATAACCAGGCTACAATAGCATTAGCTCCAGTGTATACACAATATAAATCATAATACAGCACTTTATTGTACTATATATAAATCATGGATCCATCAATCAAACAATGAAGTACAACAATATTTATACATTCTTCATAATTCATCATAATCAGTAAAATATTAGCTGCTAAATGTGCTTATACAGCCATGATAAAATCAGCTACACCTGCTAGGTTAAAGTGCCTAAATAAGCGCTAAATAGCGATTGACAACATACTCAAATCATATATTAGAGGCACAGTAAATTAATGTGCGAGTCTGAACAAGCTAAACATGATGTTTGTGTGAACCAGACATAAAGATGTGTGTGACAAGAATGCTAACTGCGGCCATTCAAATAACATGGCGCTGCTAAGCTAACAAACAAACACGAACAGACACTCACCAATATTTGCCCAGATTGGGGTCACCAGGGTCCCACCCTGGAGCCAGTGCCTGTGGTTGGGACTTGAAGGCAAGCATGGGGCTCCTCCTCCCATGGGCCCTGGTTGGGTCAAGCCTTTAGGAGCAACGTGGGATTGTAGGTCAGCATGGCAAACCCCTCTACCCAGGGTCTGGCTGAGCTTGCTAGCTTCGCCGTATTCTGGTTGATGGTGCTCGCTAGCTCTGCCCTACACTGGGTGGTGGCGCTTGCTAGCTCTGCTGGCGCATGGGTGGCATCACTTGCTAGCTCTGATGTAACCTGGGTGGTGGTACTTGCAAGCTCTACTGGCCTCTGGGGGGCAGGACTAGCTAGCTCTGCTGCAACCGGAGTAGCGTAGTTTGCTAACTCTACTGGCCCCTTGATGGTGGCACTTGCTAGCTCTGCCGGCCACTGGGTGGTGGTACTTGCTAGTTCTACTAGCCCCTGGTTGGCGGCGCTTGGTAACTCTGTTGTGAACTGGGTGGCGTTGTTTGCTAGCTCTTCTGGCCCCTTGATGGTGTTTGCTAGCTCTTCTGGCCCCTGAGTGTCGGCACTTGCTAGCTCTGCTGTGTACAGGGCGGCTGGCTTGTGTAACAATCGTGATGCTTCAGATCTACAGGCTCTGTGACAGGCTGGTGATCTGTCCAGGTTGTATCCCGCTTTCACCCAACAGTAACTATGGAAAGGACATTTTAAAAATTGAAAATCCATGACTTCTGCCCCTTCAAAGAGCAAAGAAAGTTTACGCCTCAAACACGAGTTCCTGAGATTTCCTGTTTTAGATTTAGTTTAACAGAAAGCAAAAGTGGAGAAAAGACAACCAGACAGACGTTTACAAAACTCATCTTCATTTATTCAGTTTTATTCATCCATTCAGCTCTTCTCTTTATTCCACAGGACAATAGTTTTCTGTTTCTCTTATAAAACCTTGAATTATGTACATCCTTCCTGTTATTTACAAGAATCTACACGTCGCCGGAGAGGCTGAAAGGTCAAACCCGCAGCCTGAAATACCGCGCGTTGCTGTGGGAGATGCTGCCCGAACGCTGCTTTACAGGCTCCAGCTGTTGCCTGGCAACAACAGCTTATCGGCTTATCTCCAAAGAGCAATTGTTTTAAATTATTTACCTTTTTCTATTCACTTCATAGACGGTGGGAACGGAGGCGAAACTTCAGCAGCAGAAATGATTGAGGAAGGGATTTCGTTCCCTCTGATGGATGGAAGCTGATCAGCTTTAATTTGAAATAATAAACATCTCCCCATTCAAAATAAATGTCTTTTGGTGAAAGTATTGGTCAATTAATTAAACAAAAACATTTAAATGTCACTTTCAGACATTACGAAACAAAAATAGTTGCTTTTCTGAATATTTCAAGAAGAATCTCCACATTATCTTCACACTGATGGATGAATGAAAGCATTACTTTGGCTTCAAACTTGATCAATGATATGACCTGGATTTGATGGGCGGTAACAATCTTTAAGTCCCGCCCCCACTGAAACGTTCAAAACTTGAACTTTACATCCATTTCAGCTGAAATGGGAGCAGCAGCTGCGACCTTTTCATCCCCAGAAGTCCACAAAAGATGAAGTTTCAATCTTCATGTTGACTCCAGGAGGCGCTGTTAACCTTCTTCTTTTTAGATTTAGTGGGTTCAAACAGCATCAACAGCACCTCCTAGGTTCAGCAGCAAAAACTAAAACCTGTTTGGCTTTGAAGTTCTTCTTCTTCAACAGGATACATTCAGAACCTGAAAAGTCTTCAAATGAAACAAATCAGTTGTTGATCATTAGAAACTGTCTGCCAGCATCACTTTTCAAACATGGTCCATGAGGCGGAGCTTCTTCTGCTCTCAGGAGATAAGCTGACTCCAACCAGGACTTTGGTCAAAATCCAACGACGTTCTCAACAAAAATAAACCCTAAAATCCCGTCCCGGTCTCTCTCTGGCGCAGCTTTACTCGCCCTCTGTCTTCGTGTCGTCCAGGTCAAAGTCCATGATGAGCAGCTTGGTCTCCTCTGTGCCGTTGCGGCTGCCGGCAGCACACACCAGACGGGTGTCGGACGCTTTGATTCGCCACACGACGCCACCTGTTGGAGAGCAGAAGGAGGTCACTCGAGCTGACAAACAGTTTTACTCCCAACCACTTCATTTTTTTTTTTATTTTTTTTTTATTTCATTTTATTCATTAAAAAACATACAACATAAACTTGAGTTGTAAGTTCAAGCATGATATAAAAGGAAAAAAAATGAAAAGGGGACAGAAAGAAGAAAAACTTAATTAAAAAACTTAAAAAACTCATTCATGATACTGAGGAGAAAATAAACTGACACAAACCAAAGAAGTCTTAGTTTTACTAAATTTCTCTAACTTTTATCGACCGAAATTCTGGAGAAGGTTTTGGATTCTGTCTGACTCTGGAGTTGTCCATGGTAAGGGGCAACAGGGTAGGTTGGGTTTGCTCATAGTCCCCTAGCTTAGTCATCATTTGTTGAGGTTCTCCCCAATGAATGAAAAGGTCGTATCCTTCGCATCCAGATCGGGTCCTGGTCTCCTACTGTGGTCTCGACTTACGGGCCGAACAGGATGGAGAACTTTGCGGTGTCTCTAAGAAGGGTATTAGTAAGTGGAGACTCCATCTACTGGGAGACATCAATGCCCAGGTGGGCAATGACATTGATACCCTGAAGGGTATGATCAGGAGAAACTGCCTCCACAATCTGTGTATTAGTTTGATACTTTTGTACCAGTACCACGTCAAACACAAGGGAGTCCATTGGAGCACAAGGCAGGAGGTCGGCTGTATCGTCTACCCTACGATCGTATGTCTTGGAGAGACGAGTGAAAAGAGAGGCGGAACTTTCAACTGATCACCATTTCAGGAAACCAGACTGCATTTAGATTCTTCATGAACTCTGGAATAACATTTGAGAGATCAGGTAGTTCCTTGTTGAGAAAGAATCTACCACTGACCTGATCCTCGGCTCTGCAGTGCCACCACATCCCGCAGCCATGCTCCTGTCCGGAGGTCCCACAGCTTGACCGTTCCGTCATCTGAACTAGAAAGAACCAGACCTCTGCAGAACTGCAGACACGTCACTGCAGACTGGTGTTTGTTTGGACCTAAACCAAAAAAACAAGGACCAGTTAGTACCAAGTTTGTGTTAGAGCCGAGAATTTGTTCATTTGGGCATGTAGACCAGTTATCCAGATAGATGTTTGGACACCAAAGTACTTGGAGGAATGTCTACAGTCATGCTTTGACCCATCATGGTTCTCTGACCCATCATCCTACTCTGACTCATCATCCTACTCTGGCCCATTATAGTATGTTGACCTATGGTCCTGTATCATCAAAGCATCATCTTACTTTGACCCATCATGTTACATTGGTCTATAACACTACATTCACCCATGGTCCTATGTTGACCCATTATCCTCCATTGACCCATCGTCCTACTTCGACCCATCGTCCTCCATTGGTCTATGATACTAGGTTGACCCATCGTCTTACATTGGTCTGGCATACTATGTTGACCCATCGTCCTAGATTGGTCTAGGATACTATGTTGACCCCTCGTCCTACATTGGTCTAGCATACAATGTTGACCCATCATCTTTTGTTAGGCCATTGCCTACTTTGACGCATTTTCCTGCATTGGTCTATTATACTACGTAGACCAATTGGTCTACATTGGTCTATATAACTAGGTTGACCTAGTCCTTCGTTGACCCATCGCCCTACGTTGACCCATCGTCCTACATTGGTCTAAGATACTAGGTTGACCCATCGTCTTATGTTGACCCATCGTCTTACGTTGACCCATTGTCCTACGTTGACCCATCGGCCTGCTTTGACCCGCCCTTTTCTCATTTTTTTTACTTCTCTTACCCTGCAGTGTGTGC
>NW_023418380.1:0-1868 GCF_002922805.2 Oryzias melastigma
CATTCACACATGCATTATCGTAGGTAATGCAATTTTTCTAGTTTATAGTAGTAGTTAGTTTAATATCAGCAGCCATTAAAAAAAGACTATATGCAGTTTTTTATAGTTTTTTATAGTGGAAATTATATGTATGTATGTAGAAATAATTCAGTTAACTTATCGCCCCATTTAACCAAATCCATCAAGCTTTACAACCAAATCTATCTCTTTGATTCTTAACGATAATATATGTCAACTGGTGGGAAAGAAGCAACAAAAGCAGACAAATAAAATAAAAAAACAAGAAAGAAACAAGCAGCAAAAACAAAAAGGGAATTATAAATAATCCAAATAATCCAAGTAGCTCAGAATTTTTTTTAATTAACACGTTTCCAACGAATTTAGAGTTCATCTAGTGTGAGCATTTGTTTTTTCACTGTTTTTTTAATGTACTAATTAAACTAGACTATTTTATTGATTTTTCAAGATTATACCTTGAATTTATTGGTTTTGAAAATTTCATTTTAGATTGATATTCTTTTTCCAAACTTTTTTTGTGTTATATGGCAGAATTTTACACATACGTTTTAGGATGGAATGATGGACTAAGTCTTTAAATTTTAATATTTTGAGTTTGTGGTATTTTGTCTGATGAGGGATGACCTGAACTCAACAAGGTGAATTTCTGATTGCCGCTCCACAGAAACTATGTACTTGAAAACGACAGGTATTTTGATTTTGGAAAAGAAAAACCTCGACATAATCACAATTAAAAGACCAGAAGGAATTTTAAAAAAAAAATCAAAATGATCAAATCTCTAATAAATTTAAATTATTAGATTATGGCAATGGTTAAAAAAATAAAATAAATCATAATCTGGGTGAGATTATAATAATTTTGCTTCTCCCTTTAAGTAAATATTTGAACAATTTTTGATAATAATTATATGTCATAGATTTAATGTAAAACATGGGATTTCTGTACATATAAATGTACAAATGTTTACGATTTTGAATCTTTTATATTGTTAAAAAAAACAATCTTTTGCTTTCTTTACTGTCTAATCAATGTTGTAATTACTATCCTAAATAGATGTGATATGTCAGTATCCGTGTTTCCATTGACAAATTGGATTTGCAATAAGAAATTCGCCTTTTCCCAGTTTAACAAATAAGATTTTAAACATTCTTTTTTTATTAAAAATAAACTAAACATGCCTATGTCATCTTAAGTCAACATAAGATTTCCAGTTTTAACGAGGTTGTCTCAATAATTCCAATAACTTTATTTTACGGTTCCTCATTAGAGAATTAAGATTCATGTTTGAACCGCTCTGTCTGTACGGCTGTTGCAGACTGTTTTGAAAACGGTTTCATCTTCATGACTCTTCATTAAAATGCGGTTCTTGTGATGCGTCATCCTGTAATGAAGGGTGCTGCCTCAGTCGGAGGTCCTCGTCGAGGCAGAGATCAGATCACGACTCGTGTTCCAGATGTGTCTTCTTCATCCTGCAGTGACCCCTGCAGCTGGCTTTGACCCCAGAACTTTACCTCATTTCACACAGCGACAACAGTTACGGAGGGTCAAAAAACACTTTAGATCATTTTATTGTTATTAACGGCCCAATGCTATCTTAAGCTTCTTTCTAACTTGTATCATTTTGACAAAATATATTATTATGGAGAGTAAAATATTGAAAGTTATTTAAGGTTTAAGTTGATTTATTATGGAATAATATTCCTGAATATTTCTTGTTCATAATTATGTTAAAAAGCTTTAAAGTTTTAAAATTGGGATTCTGCTAGCTTTTTGAACTATTTACTACGATTTTTAGGCTGTTTTGGATTTTAGCTAATATTTCAGCTACATGCTAGCTAATTTGGCTAAT
>NW_023418380.1:2042-3688 GCF_002922805.2 Oryzias melastigma
GTTTTTAGATTTTAGCTAATATTTCTGCGAAATTTTAGCTGGCTTATTAAGGGTTTTTTTTAAGTTATTTCGGTTGTTTTGGAGTTAAGCTAAAATTTACATGGAAGTTGTTTTGGCTAATTTAGCCTTTTTATCAGTTTTTTCGGCTATTTTGAAGTTTAGCTATAATTTCAGCTACATGCTAGCTGTTTTGGCTAATTTAGGATTTTATTGTAGCCTGGAGAAATGATGTTGCCTCACAGGACAAAATCACTGGGTTTTTTACAGCATTTTATTATTTTTAAATCACACTCAAAAATGTTCACAGTATTGCTTCAATTAAAACAAAATCTCAGAATTTCTTTGACAACTGGTTGATCTTGTGGCAAAGGATTTTACCAAACAAAAATGTTAAAGAAAGTAAAATAAAAATACGGCAGTGGACTCTGACCACAGAGAATGAACACAAAAAAAGAAATAAAATTACTTACAAGTCATTGGAAAAAAATTACAAATAAATAATCTAACAAAACTCACAGTTTTCAGCTGTTTTACACCCAGGAACGCTGGAAATGGCGCTGTTTTCTCACAAGATACGCATCTCTTGCCGCTTTCTCACTACCACGACGCACATTTCCGTCCTCTGTAAAATCCATGTAAAACTCAACAATCATGCAGAAACACCAACAAATAACTCCAACGAAGTAATATTGAAAGATGGCTTTTACATGTTTTGAGTAAATTACCTTAAAACTTGTGGATATTTTGTTTATCATGCAGAAGAAACAACCACGGAGCAGACATCAAAACAGGAAGACGAACAGGAAAACGACTGCTTTGCGTCTTTTCAAAATAAAATGTCCAGCGATAACGTCCGCGACACGGCCTTCTACTGGTTAAACACAACAGCATTTAAAGTAACAGCACATTAACAGTAACACTTATTACAAAATACCTAATAGTCACAGAAGGAAAATAATTAAAATACACTTACTGTAACTAAAAGATTAGCAAATTTTAAGTATTTCAGACACAGAGGGGATTGGCTAGCCTTTTACCACTCTACTACATTATTTTTACATTTTTTAGGTTAATGTGGAGCTTAGAAAATATTTCAGCTACATGCTAGATGTTTTAGCTAATTTAGGCTTTTTATCAGTTTTTAGGCTATTTTCAAGTTTAGCTCTATGTTCAGAAATATGCTGGCTGTTTTGGCTAACCCTAAGTTCTTTTTTTTCTTTTTTTTTAGTTTTTTGCTTAATTTGCCATTAATCTAATATTTTTGCTGGCTATCAGCATCAGCGTTTTCAGCTTTTAGCTTCAGTATTTTCAGCTAATAGCTTCAGTGATTTTAGCTTTCAGCTTCAACATTTTTCCCTATTAATATCAGTATCTTATGCAGCCAAATTAAGCCTACAGCATTCCCAGGTAATGCTATACATCTAGTTCATAATTATGTAAAAAGTTACGGTTTTAAAGTTTTAAAAATGTATATTTAGAGTTTTCAGTAAATGTTAATCCTGTTCGGCCCGCGACCTAAAGAGTGTTTTGGATTTTGGTCTCTTGTGCGATTGAGTTTGACACGCCGTGTTTAGAGGTTTAATGTTTGTTAAGAAGGAGATTCCAAATTCTTAGAAGAGTTTCTGTTAGTGTTTCTGACAGAAACG
>NW_023418380.1:4003-5793 GCF_002922805.2 Oryzias melastigma
TGGCTATTTTGTTATCTACTGCGGTTTTTATAGGATACTTTACAGATTACCTAATATTTTAGCAACAGGTTAACGTTTTTGACTAATTTAGTTTACTGAGGAATTTTAGGCCATTTTAGAGTTTAGCTAGTATTTAAGCAATGTGCTAGCTTTTTTGACTAATATTGTTTACAAAAGAATTTTAGGCTAATTTGGAATTTAACTAACATTTAAGCAATATGCTAGCTTTTTTTTGGCTAATTTGTCATCTACTGAGGTTTTTAAAGGCTAATTTGGAGACTAGCTTCTGTTTAGCAACAGGCCAACATTTTTAACTAAATTTGTTTACTGAGGAATTTTAAGCTTTTATGAAGTTTTGCTAATATTTAAGCAATGTGCTAGCTTTTTTTGGCTAATTTAGCATCTACTGAGCTAATTTTTAGTTTAGCTAGTATTTTAGCAACATACTAACGTTTTTGGCTATTTTGTTATCAACTGAGGGTTTTTATAGGATACTTTACAGTTTTAGCAACAGGCTAACAGCTTTGACTAATTTGATTTACTGAGGAATTTTAGGCTATTTTGAAGTTTAACAAATATTTAAGGAACATGGTAGCTTTTTGACTAATTTGGCATTTACTGAAGTTTCTTGGGCTAATTTGGAGTGTAGCTCATTTAAGCAACGCACTAAATATTTTTTGCAAAGTTGGGACGTATTACGGATTTGTAAGCAATTTTACTAAAAGTTTTCAGAAATTTACCTCAATTTCAGTGCTCTTTCATAGTTATTTAACAAAATTCCCAGTCTTTTAGCAAATTTAACATTTTGAAAATAGTTTTCGCATTTTCCTGAAATCCCTTCAGCAATTAAAGTAAATTGCTTCACCATTTTCAGCAAAAAGCTTCAGCATCTTTAGGTTCAGTCCTTTACGATTATTTAAGCTTCTCACAAACTGGCAAACATTTGCAGCTGTTGAACTTTACGGCATGATAACACGTTATAGGATATTGTCTTTGATATTTACGGATATATAGAACAAACATACTGTGTGGTGTTCTTTTTTTCTTCCAAAAAGGCGTAAAATGCAGCTTGCAGGTCACAGCTGTTAGCAGAAGCAGTCCAGCTATTCCAATCATAAGGAGCCCCAAACCTGGGTAAAAACGAAAAGAATATATCTAACAAAAGCTCATGAAAAATGAGTTTTTATTCTGAAATGACATTCAGAGTGCTGGTGTTTTACCAAAGTGGGATTCACTACTTGTGTTTGGAGGGGGCTTTCCTTTGGGCTCATTTGGTTGTGGAGTTGTTGTAGTGATGAGGGGCTTCTGAGTCACCTTCTGCTCCTGGTGGGGATTCACGAGCGTGAGAGGAGCTGCTTTTGTTGAGGCGGATGTTGATGCGACTGGAGGATGACTTTTTTCTTCGCAGATAACATCAGAGGTTGTGCTTCCAGGAACCTTCACTCCTTTGTCTTTGCAGCTAGAATAAGAGAATATATATTATTATCAATGTAAGTATTTTCAAGATGGTATTATTTTGAAAAAAGAAAGATACTGGGATCCTACTCAGTCATTTTTTGGCAGGGTTTGTTGTTATCTTTGTTAAAATATCCCGGTGGGCATTTTGAACACATCGCTACGTCACCTGATGGGAGATTATATGTGAGAATTATTTCAAAACACAAGCTGAAATTTGAAAAACAACTATTTTCTGACTTCAGTACCGTTTTTCGTTAGACCAAATCCTTTGCCACATCTGCAAATAGAAAAATCTGATGCAAATTGGTGAAATCCTTCTCGACACCCGCATT
>NW_023418380.1:6038-6693 GCF_002922805.2 Oryzias melastigma
ATTATTAAATTACACCAACAAAAGTTCACACAAAATAAAATAAAGAGAAAAAAATGCAGCTTTGGAAAAAATGTATAAGAAAAAAAAAGTACGCTATACTGTACCTGGAGGGCAAGAGAAGCCATTCGAATCAGCCAGGACTCCATTTAGGATTAAAAAAAGAATGAATGGTGTACACAGAAGCATAATGAATGGTGTCACGATGATCCGGAATGAGGCACCGCAGAATAAATGAAACCAGAGTAGTGGGGTGCCACTACAAATTGTCTCGTAGACACACCCACTAGGAAGAAACAGGTCGTCTGTTGCACGACCTACATCTTTGAAGAACAAAAAAACAGACTTTGATTAAAGAAGACTAGATAGATTGAATGGAAGATTCAAGCGTATGGTCCTAACTAGTTATTTGCACAAGAGACAACAATATGTACAATTTGCAGGTCATATCAAAACGCATGAATATTGAATACGGTGTTCAATATATATATATATATATATATATATATATATATATATATGACATCTGTGAAGCTTCTAACCTACTGAAACTTGTACTATTTACTGATGATACAACTCTATATTACTCTGGAAAAGATTTTAAAAATGTAATAGAAAAAGTTGAAAAAGAAAACATTACATTTAAAAGTGGTTTAAC
>NW_023418381.1:0-1475 GCF_002922805.2 Oryzias melastigma
AGCTGTTTAAGTTAACTTAGGCTTTTCCTCAGTTTTTTGGGCTATTTTGGAGTTTAGCTAATATTTCAGCAACATGCTAGCTGTTTCTGGCTAATATTTTAGCTAGCTATCAGCTTCAGCCATTTCAGCTTTTAGCTTCAGAGTTTTTAAGTTACCAATTTCAGCATTTTCAGCTATTAGCCCTAGCCTGTTCAGCAGCAACATTCAGCTCACAGCATTCACACTAGCATTATCACAGGTAATCCTATAGATCTAGTTTTTGAAATGTTTTAGTATTATTTTTTTCAGTGAATATTACAGAAATTAGTTATTTAAAATTTGGCTTTGTGTGGCTTTCTGGAAAAACATAAATGTTAATGTTTAGGCTGCGATTGCTACAGTGTTTCTGTTAGCCTACAAACCGACCCGGCCCCACATAAGATGACAACACTGGAGAAATGCACTTTTGGTTGGAGCATGTTGGAAGCGGAATTGTTAAAAGTTTGAACTTCAGCATGGAGCCAGCCTTTGTGCTGTGATTGGCTGATTGGTGTCGTGAGTCTGAAACCCTGATGACCTGGTGTGTGACTCTGTGAGTACAGTCACACTCATGTTAGTTTGAAGTGTGTGCATGTCGGTGTGTTTCTGGACTCCAGTGTCTTATTGCAGCGTCTGTGATGTTGGCTGGAACTCAGTACAGTCACAGAAGAATCTCCTCCTGAAGAAAAAAAATATCCAGGGACGAGAGCGATCGGGAGATCCCAATGAAACCAAAGGAAGGTTATTGAGCTTTCTGTTAGAAAATAGACATCAGGTCTTTGTGTAAATCAGTAGTTTAAAGGAAGCGGCAGCCTTCCTTTGTCCGTTTGATGACAACAGAAGTGCGGGGAGCAAACGGGAGGCGGCGGATGAGCAGCGAGGGCTGGTGGAGGCGGATGGAGGGAGCACCCGGGCTTCCAGTTGAGGGACTCGTCGTTTGTCTTCTTCCCTTGACACCGTCCTGAAGGAAAGCTCAACCGCAGGCAAACTCAAAACCACGATCTGCTAAAAAGTTTATGGCACAGATAAAAATCTCTCCTGGTGAGACGCCCCCAAAGGTGGTTGCTCGTTTCCCAAACGTATGTAAAAAAGAAAAAAATTGCTTTTAGCCTCTTTCAGTAAAGACTGTGGTGGAAAACTGAAAAAAAACAGCACACAGCATGGTACATTCTACATAAAAACTCTTACATTTGACTAAAAAAATAAACTCCAGCGGTGTGTCGCCTGTTTGGTGTGCTGGTTGGTTTGGTTGGGAACTTTCTGGCCGTGTTAACCCGCTCCTCTGATCCCAGCTGTGGCTGGGATGCGTTATTGCAGGCGTTAAGACAGATTTGTTATGAAGGTTTATGAAAATATTTCTCTATGTCAAAAGAAAAACGATAAAGTTGAAAATAACCTGTTTGAAATGTGTTTTGTTTGTAATATTAATCTGCTTTAGGCGAGTGCTTTAGTCGTCT
>NW_023418381.1:4130-6687 GCF_002922805.2 Oryzias melastigma
GTGGCTGCTAAAGATGCTAGTGATCATAGCTGAAGATCTTGAAATGGAAAACAGAAAACGCTGAAGCTGATATATTAGCTAAACCCAAAATTAGCCTAAAAAACTGAAAAAAAATCCAAAATTAACCAAAATGAAGAAGCTGATAGCTGAAAAAGCTGAAATTAATAGCTGAAAATGCAGAAGTTGATAGCCATCTTAAATGTTAGCTTAATGCCAAATTAGCCTAAAAACCTAAAAAAAAACAAACAAAAATAAGACAACTTAGGTTCGTAAAAAAACAGCTAGAATGTAGTTGGAAAAAAAAGGCCAAAATATCCTTAAAAAAATAATAAGAAAATCCTAAATTACCCAAAACAGCTAGCATGTAGTTGAAATATTAGCTAAGCTCCAGAATAGCCAAAAAAAATCATAGTCAATTCCAAAATAGTCCAAAAAGCTAGCAGAATGGCAATTTTTAAAATCGTAACTTTTTAACATAATTATGAATAATAAAAAGGCAGGAATATTATTCCAGAATGAATGAGCATTAAATAACTTTCAATATTTTATTCTCCATAAAAATATTTTGTCAAAATAATTTAAGTTAGAAATAAGTGCAAGATATCATCGGGCCATTAATGACAATAAAATAAAATGATCTGGATAAAATGATGATGTTGCAGAATGTCACAAACTTAAAAAAATACCTACAAAATCAGGCTTTTTACAGCTAAAAATTGAAAAATCATAACAACTCATTATGGGTCACAATTAATTAATTGCACAAAAATGTATTGCATGACAGCACTTTTAATAAACTTCATGCCACTATATTTACATTTTCAAGTGTTAAAATTCTTTATATTTTTTGAAAGTGATGAGAAGCTCTTTAATTTTGATAAGTTAGACTGAAATTCATTTTGAGTATTTTAGAAACAAAAGTTGACATTTATGCTCTAAGAATATGTGCTCATTTTAGATTTGATGATGATTTATTAAGGTGGACCAATTTGTACTAAGATCTTATTCTTATTTTGTTCACATTTTGTAGGTAATTTCAATTTATTACACACGTTTTTTGTCACTGTAATTAAAATGAACTACAATTAGGTACATAGAAACTCAAGAAATACAAACCATTTCCTCAGAAGCCACAAAAAATATGGATTATTGGGCTGTATAACAATCAATTTGGAGTAATTCTATGTATTAGTTAACTTTCTTACTTATTTTCATGTTTTTGATTGCTTGCTTGGATCTCATAGTTTCTAGACTTTGATATTTCATTACAGGATTTCTTCAGTAAAAACGACTTGCTGCACGGACGGATCAATTTACTGCTTTCTAGTCATTTCTTCTTCAGATTTGTGTTCTTTTTGTAGGAAGTAGAAAGCGGGAATGTCTCAGAATGTCTGCTCATTTTTTCTTCTTCCCCAGATTTTGCCTGACATGTCAACGGTCTCTTTAGGTTTCTCAGTCCTTTTCCATGACAATAGCAGTGAAAGTGATGCGCTGAAGTGAGCAAAAAGTTTTTCACACAGACGAGCTAATAACTCAGAGTTATCCTGAAAACTTAAACATATAAATCTGCCACTCCTGGATTATAGGCTGACATTTTGTTCTCACTCTGTTGTTCTGTCATTAATCAGTTTGCACAGAGGCATGAACACACACATGCACATGCACACACACACACACACATGCACACAGAGTGGACCGGTTTGGCCCTCCAGCCTCAGCACCAGTAGATATTTATAGAAAGACCAGCTTTCTCTCATGTTTTCCCACTGATCTTATTTAGGGAAGACGGTTGCACTCTCACACACTCATGTACACACATGTCCACACATGCACACACTGTGCCAGATCAAGGTCAAACGTGCAAACAGTTTCTGTGCCAAAGCCAAACGTCTGGGTATCTCTGGATTTCCGTGTGTTGCTATGTGCGTCCATAAAAAGCCTGTAACGCCGGAAGATGATGAGACCAGCAGTTCATAGCTTTGTGTAAACACACTGTGCACACCCTCAGTGGCACACATGTGGGCAAATATACATACAGACATGCCTACGACTAATCACGCCTGAAAACTGACTCCTCGGTTTCTGGCACAGAGAAGCAGTGGCCTGGTGAACCAGAGGAGACCCGTCGTTATCTGACTGTACGACTTCCATCAATCAGCAGGACTTTCACGAGGTTTGGGTCTGTGGGGACACGACAACTGACCAATCAGGGACTTTAAAGGTGCAAATGGATGAAGATGAGGAGGAGCTGCTGTGTCTTTGCACATCCAGCTGTTTCCAGCGGGTATGCTACTGTTATACTATCAACACTGCACATCTGTGCTCTAACCTACTTAATCTTATCAGTAAATGAGAATATTTCTCAAGTACTGCTTCTGCATTTGGTTTGTTAAATAAACATTGACACAGTGAGGTCTATAAATGTTTATGGGCTTTTTGCAATCTTTAAAAACGAGGTTTCTAATGATTTTCCCTTAGATATTTCCAAAACTAAGAACATATCCTGTTTGTGTTTGTCAGTCATCAATTCTGCATGTTGTCCCACTAAAAAAAAGAT
>NW_023418382.1:0-6673 GCF_002922805.2 Oryzias melastigma
TTCAGTTGATTTTCTCTTAAATGTACTTCTTAGGAATTATTCAGTTCTTATCTTTATAACCTCTCTAAATATAGAAGAAAGTTATTTTTTTTACTAAGACATTGCAGTCCAATTATTTTTTCAAGAGTTTGTCAATTTTTGTCTGACTTACTTTTTAGTAAATGTCTGCCAAGTCATTAGTGAATTCATGAGCAAATATTGAGAAGCAGTATTTGATTTTAAACCTTTTAACAGTTTCATAAACTGTAACAATGTAGTTAACTATTTTAGTGAGTAATCACCTGAGCAAGATAAATCACAATTTTCTTTTCACATTCAGTTTTACACCAGACACACACATGTATATATACTGTCTTTGGGGTGGATCTCACAACCGGAAGTTATTATGCTTTACTACTGCATCACAGTCTATTGATGAGAAAACATATCATTAGTGACAATTTTTTTATACTTTGGCTGTTTTCACAGGATCAATTTTATTTCTTTTTTTCTTCTCAGGTTCAACTCAAGATTACTAGCCGGAAAATCAAAACAGTGTTCACAGTAAGAGACAACACCAGTTCATCAAAACAACCAACAGCACTTCGCTGTGTTTGTGAAAACACAGCGAAGTGCTTGCCAGCGCCTCTGTAGAGCAGTCCAAAACAAATCGATCCAAGCTATTCGCTAAACGTCATCCATGTTTTTCCATGATGTGGAAATGGATGAATTCCAGAACAACTTTGGCGGTTACTCCGATAAAGCAGTACATTTGACAGGCATTGAAAGATTGGCGGCAGATTGCCCGCCACGTCTGGTGTGAATGCACCATAAGAGTTATGATAACGCAAAGAGTGCATGCTCAACAAGAGCAATCTCAGTGTTTTTTGTCTTTTTTTTTTTGAAGATATGCTAAACTCCAGATTTGCTCCTTAACAGACACATACCATGTGTCTGTTACTAATTAACTATTATATACAACACTATTTTGTTTAAAAATTATACTACCACATTTTCCTAAGTCCACCCCATTTTTTAGAATCACAAAAATATCTGAAACAATGTCATTCACCTGAGATCAGCAGAAACTAATCAGTTTGCTTTTGTGTTTGTCATCAAAGCCCTAATTTTTCAGAACCACCCGATGTCTATTGGAACATCGTGGCCTCCGCTCTGAAGTCCAACCCCTCCCATATGACAGGACTGGATCTGAGTGGAAGCAACCTGTCTGATCTAGCAGTGAAGTTCTTATGTGAAGGACTGGAGAGTTCAAACTGCAAACTGGAAATTCTGAGGTCAGAGAAAAAAAAAAGTTGAGGTCTGGATAATTTATTTGATGTTACCATATGTTATGGACTAAAGGTCACTCCAGAGTAGAAGTCACAGCAGCCAATAAATACATAATAAAGAAAAAGATATTATATATCAGTCACACCCAAATATGAGTCGCAGTTTTAAGAGAACATTGTATAATAAAATACGGGACCAAGAAAGGACATTATATTGCATTTTGAAATGCATATTATAGTTAACAATAATAGATTATATGCACACTTCAGTACACATTGATATTCATTTAGCTTCATGAAATATAGGATGAATTGAATAAGTGTGTATAATATATTTTAATAAGCTGAAAAGTGCACAACATTTAGATAACCATACCATACCAACAAGTCAACTAAACTTTATTACTTCAAATCTCTAAATCCATTGAATTATTCATCCTCTGTGTCGCTTTTAAACAACTCTGCTAATTCTGGCATCATCGCAATCTTGCCAGAATCTGTATCCCTTTGTCTAAGAGAGGTCTCCCACAGCTCTACAAAGTTATAGCTACTAAACATAATCGGCTTATTCAACTATATCTGACAGTGATTATTAGGGGTCCATTGGTGAATGCTCTTACAACGTCAATTTCATATATCAGGTTTCTTATCCTAAATTAACCGAACAAATCTTAGTTTTTTTCTTTAACAGATTACTGCTGTTTGACGTTTAAGATGTGAAAAACTGTAAACAACCATCACAAACTTGAAAAATAAACTTTCAGCAGTTCCTGCTTTTTTCTTCTGCAATGCTTTAAGTAGCAAATAGGAGTGCACACTCCTACGTACCCTGTAGTGGTTGCTAGAGAAAATAACCAACATTTGAGCCTTTTTATTTTTTTTAAATCGTATATAACCACACCCCTGACCAAAATGTATATTCCTTTTTTTTAGCTATTACTGTTTGAAATGTCTTTAATCTTTATGTTTTAAGTATTTGTAGAGCCTCAGAGCATTAATCTTTCTCCACTCCCTACTTTATTTTTCTAAAATGGAGATTTTAATATTTTTCTCAAGAATTATGCCAAAGCCAATTTAAGTTTATTAAAATATATATACCCATGTTGCTCTTTAAAGTTCAAACAAATTTTAAACTATTAAATTATGTTTTATTATTCTGTTTTCAGGTTGAAGAATTGTAGTTTGTCAAAAGTACACTGTGATGTTCTGGCTTTAGCTCTGAAGTCCAACCCGTCCCACCTGATCGAACTGGACCTGAGTGAGAACAATCTGCAGGAGTCAGACATTCAGCCGCTCCTCGATCTGTTACCGAGTCCAGACAGCAAACTCGAGACTCTGAGGTCAGTAGATGGTTGGACTCAATCTGGATGTTTTTATCAGAATTGATGTTCTTTCTTCACTGATAAAGATGAGGAAACTTTCATTCATGTTCTTTTATGTACAGGTGGTTCTGATGGTCCATCAGGTGAAGCAGCAGCAGTTTGTCTGCAGATGTTCTGGACCATGCTACAGGAGGAGAGGGGTGTGATGGAGGAGTCAGAGGAGAAGATGACTTTCAAAGCTTCAGTGTGAAATCTCTGGTTTACAGGGTTAAAAAAAATATTTTAATGACCAAAATGATGAGAACATTTTTCAGAACAACCAAATGAAACATTTTGAGTTTGTTTTTTGTCCTAACATTAGACATATTGCCTCATTAGTCTATTAAACTGAAATCTACTGAAATCTGTTGTTTTTTACTTTTAAGTCAGATTTTATTTCTTGGAGTGATGTTTAATTTTTTTCATCTTCTGGTCTAAATTGAGACGTATTTTTGTTTTGATCAATTTCACCTGCAGCACTGTGATAATGAAACAAGGTTGTTTTTTTCCAGCAGCGTGCTTCCTTCTTTTAGTCATTTAATCAAGGAAACAATAAAGTGGATTTTTCCTCGAAGAAACTCATGTAACAACTGTGTTTTGTCTTCTCAGTATAGTAATTGTCTCTTATCCTGCAACTGCAGGTGACAATAAAAAGGATGCTTTAGGAAACTGCGTTCTTCCACGTGATTCTTTCTTTTGAGAAAAATATTTTTTAAACAATGAAACACACCAGTGTGCATTATCTGGGTTACAGCACCACATGGTGGACAAAGGAAGAACTGCAAACACAAACTTTATGTTTTAATGTCAAAAGGAAAGTTTCACATTCATCTTTAAAATGCTCATTAATATATTTTTTGAAATCTGCTTGTGATATAAAAGTGTCCAATCTCAGAGTTTTTTGCAAGTCATTCCAGTCTCTGGCTGCAGCATATTGAAATGACCCAGAACCAAGTGAAGAACTTGATTTTGGGACTTTTAACAATAATAGTTTTGAAGTGCGGGTGTTGTACACAGGGGATGAGGTATGTAAAAGCTGGCGCAGGTAGGGTGGAGAAAGACCAAGCAGAGTTTTATAGATTAACAGTAGCCAGTGACATTTTCGGCGAGTGAATAATGAAGTCCAGTTCACAGATGAGTACAGGGTACAGTGGTGAGTTTTAAAAGGAGCATTTGTTATGAATCGTATAGCAGAGTGATAAAGGGGGTCCAGCTTTTGCAGCAAATGCTCACTAGCAGATCTGTAAATAACGTCACCATAATCAAGAATCAAGAATCTGATATCGGTTTGGGCCCAGTATTGCGTCCAGCATTGCATCTTGTACCTCATCCGTTATCGCGTCTGGCGTTAGGGTACTGGTACCAGGTTTAGGTACTGGAGGTTAAGGACCAGTGATTTAATTGGAAAAGCCAGCACGTCAAAAAATAATGAGTTGAGGACACCCAAAGCGTCAAAACTGGCGCAGAAAGGGTCCTTAACCAAACGTCAACGTGACAAATGGGGAGTGAGAATTTGTAGTGTAAACCACTTTGTCCCTTTACGGGTCACGGGGCTTCTGGAGCCTAACCTGGCCCCTTCTGGGCGAAGGCATGAACACCCTGGACAGGTTCCAATTCTGTCACGGGCTACAATCATATACACATTCACATCTAGGGACAATTTAGAATAATAAATTAACCTATGAAGCATGTTTTTGGACGGTGGGAGGAAGCCGGAGTCCCCGGTGAAAACCCACGCATGCACGGGGAGAACATGCAAACTCCACACAGAAAGGTCCCAGTTGGTGTTTCTATTTCAGGTCCCCCAGCCAACAAAACTATATTAAATGAAATATGGGAGAGCGAAAAAATTAGGAGACAAGAGCCTCAGATGGATAATAGGTCAGAAAACTTTAGAAATGTGGATGAATCATTTTGGTATTAGCGCCACTGCCAGTGTGGTTCCGCCATGGTTGATTATGGAGAGTTTTGTGGACTTATTACTATTAAATAGTGGATGTAATTTCCATAGTCTACTTATAATACAAGGATATATAGATGAATATAGTGATTATATGAAAATATACAATGATGCATCAAAGGATTGTACAGAGAAACAGGTACGGAATTTGGAATTCCTGAAACAGATAATGTTCAAAAGAAACTCAGTGGGGAAATTTCAGTTTATGCTGCCAAAAATTATGTTGATGCTGATCTCCTGTTCCACCACATCCTAAAGGTTCTTTTGGGTTCTGGTGACTGTGGAGGTCATTAGAGTCCAGTGAACTTATGTTATGTTACTTATGTTAACTTATGTTCTAGAAACCAGTCTGAGATGATTCCAGATGATTCCAGCTTTATGACACGACATGCCATGGAGCCTTATCCTGCTGGAAGTAGCATCAGAAGATGGTACACTGTGGTCATAAAGGGATGGACATGGTCAGCAACAATACTCTGGTAGGCTGTGGTGGAACATCAGTTGGTACTGAGGGGATATAGGAAATCCCACACCATGACACCACCAGCCTGAACTGTTGATACAAGGCAGGATGGGCTCATGCTTTCATGTTGTTGACGCCAAATTCTGACCCTACCATGTTGCAGCAGAAATGGAGACTCATCAGACCAGACAACATTTTTCCCTCTTAACCCAGATTAGTTGAGTTTACTAGAACAGAGCGTAGAAACAGATTGCCCCCAATTTTTTTTTAGTTTTTACATAGATACAAAACTAGACAAGTTTAGTTCAATGAACTTAAAACAGTGAGTTAATAGATATGTCGATAGGAAATTATGCTAGCTAAGTTTGCTTAAAATATGTAGTCATAACTTACAACCGTAAGTACATTATGTTTTACAAAAAGTGTTCACAATAGTAGAATTTATCGACTTTGAATCAAATCATGGTTTCCTGCGTGCCAGCCCTGCACTCAACCAATTAAACTATCCAGCTACTCATATAGAATTTGCCACAACATAAATAAAAATCCTTAATTTTGATCATTTGATTAACTATCTACTTCTCCTTACAAGCTCTGACTATTTTAATACCTTAAAAAAACTGTACAAAACTTTTGATAATAAAAGTTTGATGATTTCTATCAGTGAAACTCCAAGTGACAATTTCTGTTCAAACAATGACGTTCTGAGTTCCTGAGAGCAGCTGGTTCAACTGGTTCAGTCGAGGCTCTGATGTATTTAGACTTCAGGTATGAGGATGTGATCAGACTGACTGAGGACTACAGAGGAACAGCAAGCTGCTGCTGCTTCTTCTTCCAGAAGTTTCTTCAGTCCATGAATCCTGAAAGTGTGTGACGGTGGAGCAGCAGTGAGTTGAACAGGTGAGAATCTGCAGGTGTCCTCAGCATCTCTGTGGAGTTTGACTGACTGAAGGGCAGAAATGTTTCTCTGGAAATCTGAGAGAGTGAGCAGGAAGACTCCGACGTCTTCTCCTCACAGCTGTGACATCAACCAGATCACAAACTAAATTCATCAAACCGAGACGCCAAACAGCAGCTGAGAGGAGAACTGTCATGGAGGAGGAAGAGTTCTGCTCTGTGAGCACGCACGGTACTGTGGGTGTGCATGTGATCGTGCACACCATCTCTGTTAGTTCTAATGTGTTTCCATGATTTCACAGCTGTGATGTCAACTCCCTGTTTTTCCTTTTGGAGGCGGGGTCACAGCCTGATATCTATGCTCTGATTGGACGATTGTGGTCTAACAGGTTCAGCTGCAAACAATAGAATCATTGTTTTGCTTATAAAACCAGGAAATGACATATTTTTATATGTTTGATTGCAGATTAAGATTAAAGTTTATCAGATACCAAAAAACAACAACAACAACAAAATGAAACATGAAATTTGAACAGAAAATTGTGTTAATGTTCCTTGTATGCAAATAGGAACTAAAAACATCACAGAGAGGATCATCTTTTTTCATAACCCTCTGCTGAGTGTTTATGTGAATGGGGGTGTAGTGGTCAGATCTAGAAGGTTCTGGTTCAAATCCCACCTGGGACCTTATTGTGTTAAGTATGTGTGGGTTTTATTTCCAGAC
>NW_023418383.1:0-1812 GCF_002922805.2 Oryzias melastigma
AGGAGAAAAGCAGCTCTGCTTTTCTCCTTTAAAATCTACTGGAATTATGTTGATTGTGCTAAAGTATGTCTAAGTGTCACTGGTGAAGGGTTAAACATGTTTTGTGTTAAGAAGCATTTAAATTCCTTATAGATTAAAGGAAATATAACAAATTTTATTTGGATTGTATCACTTGCTGTTGGAACTGAAGAACTTTCTTGCCTCTTATCCAAACAGACCAGTTCCAGTGTGCTCATGGGAAGAAATGCATAGACAAGCAGCAGGTGTGCGACGGTACAGCTCACTGTCAGGACCACTCGGATGAGCAGCAGTGCATGAAGCGGACTGATAACTGTGCTCATCAGTGTGATGACAAGAACCGCTGCCTGCCTGCTAGCTTTGTCTGTGATGGAGAGAGGGACTGTATGGATGGCAGTGATGAAGCCAACTGTGGTGAGTTTATATAAAGCAAAAAAAATGAAGTCTGAATGTCTTCAGGTGTACAGAGTCTGTCCCCACACAGATGGAGATAAGCAAGATGAGGAAGAGGATGTCACGATGCCAACAGCTGTTCCCTCTGAGCCGCTTCCCATCAGATGTCCTTTAGGCTCCAAACTCTGCAAGGACAAGTCTGACTGCGTTCACTACAACCACGTCTGTGATGGAGAACCAGACTGCCGGGATGGCTCTGATGAGGAAGACTGCTTATCAACATGTGACAGTGGTAACTGCATGTGGTTTCATTGCCATCTAGTGAGCAGTACTTGTATTGTTTAAAATGGAAAACCCATGAACATTTCTACTTTTAAGAGTCTAATGTGACATGTTTGCAAACATTTAAGGATATTATTTGGGTAACTTCCCCTTCAGAGTTTGGTTTTAATTAACTCTGGTTTGCAGACCAATTCCAGTGTGCCCATGGAAAGAAGTGCATTGAGAAGAGTCAAGTGTGTGACGGAGTGCCTCAGTGTCAGGACCGGTCGGATGAACTGGAATGTGCCAAATACATGGAGGGCTGTGCACACCAGTGTGACGACGGGAGCCGCTGCATCCCCAGCAGCTTCCTGTGCGATGGGGAGCGGGACTGTGCTGACAGCAGTGACGAAGCCTCCTGTGGTACGTCTAACAAGAGTTGCAAATATCCTGAAACCTTGACTTAAAACGAGTCTGACAGTTCCTCTTCCCTCCCTACGCCTCAGCCGAAAAGGAGTGCAGCAGTTCAGAGTTTAGATGTTCCAGTGGCCAGTGTGTGTCTGCCTCAATGCACTGTGATGGTCACCCGGACTGCTGGGATGGCTCCGATGAAGAGGGGTGTGTCAAAGCACCAGTTTGTACCACCAACCACCGCTGTCCCCAAAGCAAGGAGTGTCTACTGCAGGAGTGGATCTGTGATGGAGACCAGGACTGCAAAGATGGCACGGATGAGAAGGTTGATAGATTAAATCTGTCCACTTGCATGTTCTAAAACTAAATTAACAAAACTGAGTTAGAGATGTAAAACTGCATTTTTGAAGTTTTATTCTATACTGAGCTAAAAGACTTGCCATTTCTCTCTAGGACTGTCCTGTGGCTCCAGCAGATTGTGAGGCCTTCCAGTGGCAGTGTAGGTCTGGATCGACTTGTATTCCCACAACCTGGAGGTGTGATGGCACAAAGGACTGTGACGACAATAGTGATGAGCTTGACTGTAAGAATTTGTTTTAGTAGATCTAAAGGTGGAGGGTTTCTATAATTGAAACTTTTATTACTGCACCATTTTTCTTCAAATGGTTTAATGACTAAGGAAGCGGCTATCTGCTTGCAGGTGGAAAACTAACATGCCACCCCCATGAG
>NW_023418383.1:4756-6669 GCF_002922805.2 Oryzias melastigma
AAAAGTATATTTGTATGGAGAGAAGTGAGGATGACTCAGGCTGAGCTGAAGAGAACTGAGCTGAAGCATCACCAACAGCAACAGTCGGATTCAACACAACCAAAAGCTACATCACAACTGTCTATAACAATCATGATGTAGAGAAGAGGTTTCATCTGTCCCTGCAGGAAGGGGCTTCAATATTTCTGTTCTCCAATCCTCAAAGATCACATTTATATCAAACCATTTGACCTTTGAGATTTCCTCTTGCTCATTGCTGTTTTAGCTTCTTTTAAAAGGATGTTTGGATTCTGCTGTTCCGCTTAATGAGACATAAAGAGAAGACATAAGAGAAGACAAAAGAGCAGTAGGTATGCAGGAACTCCCATGATTCCATTGTCGGTATACCTCATGAGAAAAACAGAAATGATGCTTATTTGAACATTGTAAATCCTGAATGATGCAGTTTGGACACATTGCTGGAGAGTGCCCAGGTTCATGAAAAGTCCTTGATCTTCCCCTCGCCTGGAAGTTGGCAAGGCCCCCATTTGAGTCAATAGTGTCCTCTGTCCTGGTCCACAGCCACCTTTAAGTCTCACTGACAGTTTTGGAGATCGGTCTCAATGACCCCCCCCTCACACTTGTACAAAGGGGAGAGTGAATGCAATAAAACTGTCTGCTATTCCTGGATCTGATGAGATATTCTTCAATGGTAGTGCTGGGCGATATGGAAAAATTGTACATCACGATATAAATTATTTTATATCACAATATGCAACAATAAAGTATATGTTCAGCTATTCTCTGAAAAATAATTTCATAGCTGGATTTTCTGACTATTTTTAGTTACAGATAACTGAATAGTCACAATTAAGAAACAAACATTTTAGTGTAGCAAAATAATTCAAACAAGAACAGATGTGGCTGATAGACAGCAGCCTTCACATTTGTTTAAAGAATCAAAATATTTTTAAACAGATTTTTAAGTGCACAACAGTTTCAAGTTTCTGAGTAGAAAAACACCTTTTTGCACAAAATTCCACTGGAATTACATCAATTGCGTCAACTGTTTAAGAGTTGCCATAACTAAAAGGACGTAAAGACTGAAGCCAAAGCTCCGGTGTTAAAACTAATTTGTTTTTTCAGAACTTATGTCAATAAGCAGAACTTCTGACTCAATTTTTGGTCGGGAAAAATGTACTCACTAGTTTTACTTTGAAAACAGAAAGCTTCGCTGAGACTTTATTTTGAAGATTTGTTTAATTCCTGTGACCATAGCGCCGCTCATTCGGCTTTATTTTAGTTCATAAATTAAAATCCAACATTATTCTGTATTTCAGAGCAATACATGATATTTTACTACACTGTACAATATTTATAAAAATCGTGAGTCAGCGTTCTTGGACGTTGCGAATATTCGTAATCAAATTTTCGGGAGCAAAGTGCAAGAATCCGAGTGATCAGATACTTGTAACAGCCCTATTCCTCAGCTCGGTTTATCTCTTTTTAATTACATATCTTCATTTTTGTGGACTTCCCTTGAGTGATAGAAGGTTTATTGTGTTAGCATCGACTTGGGAATATCCTCCTAGCATAATTTACATATTTCTGTCTTCTGCTCATCGTCTAACGCGGGGGTCGGCAACCTGCGGCTCCTGAGCCGCATGCGGCTCTTCAAGCACCCCCTTGCGGCTCAGTGGCACTTTTTCAAAAATGTTCGATAAAATTGAACAATGTTGCAAGGAAGTATGTTGTAGCGATTTGGATAGGAGCAGAGCCGAGAAGATGGCTGACAGGTTTGATACCTGAGATCACTTTTGTTTCATACCTTGTACGACCCCAAGTGGTTGGAGGGAGGAGCGTACACGCAGACCATGTCACTCCGTTGGTATCAACATTTTGACCACCATTTATTTAACAGTACAGAATAGCCG